>NC_074667.1:24899381-25199381 GCF_029448725.1 Salvelinus fontinalis | reverse complement strand
TGTAAGGTCAGACGCTGAGAGACAAGAAGCAAGTACAGGGAGTGAACATTTAATAAACAATGGACATGAAACAGAACACGGACAGCGTCTGGACAGGGGAAACAAAAGGACAATAATGCCGACACGGGGAACAAACTGAGGATCAGACAGATATAGAGGCAATCAACAAAGTGAAGGAGTCCAGGTGAGTCCAATGAGCGTAATGTTGGTGACAGGTGTGCGTAATGATGGGCAGCCTGGCGCTCTCGAGCACCAGAGAGGGGGAGCGGGAGCAGGCGTGACAGAAGGTCCCACACCTTAATGTGATGTTATATGTTGACATTAAAAAAAATATAAGTATCTGAATTCATAGTTACTTTTGCAAAAGAAAGCTACGAGAAAGCCACGCGTTTCAATGCATTCCACCAGAACCGGAACACCTCAGCTCCTCATTTATCTTGACATATTGTACCGTCGATAAACTGCATGCACTTGGTGAAAAGCAACCTCATAATATCTAGAGTACACTCAAATTACCCTAATCAATCAAAACCTCCTCTGACAAAATATCACTTTTCCTCAACACCAAATATCTAACGCTAGTTGCCGAGTGACCTCCGGCCTGTACGGTGTGCATATTAAGACAACCTTAGTCTCAGCAGGATTTATACAAGACACAGTACAGAGCTGAGTGTGGGGAGAAGGATGTACTGTATATACCTCATAGTCATAATATAGCTACAGAGGGGGCTTTGGTCAAGCCAAAGACACTGGACTGGAGAAGGGGAGATACTGCTTAACATAGAGAGCACAGAAACAAAATGGAGAACAGAACAGAGTAAAGACAAAGTAAGAAAGAATAAAGTCTGGAAAGGGAATGAAAGATACAAAGATTAAATCAGAGATAGAAGTATCGAGAAAGAGAGAGAGGGGAGAGGATAAAATTAGAAAGGCTAGAGGTGGAGAACAAAATGAAAAGGTGGAATGAGAGTGTGGGACCGCGAGTGAAGCTTGAAGAGTTTGAAGAGGCTGTTCTTGTGAAGATGTTTCTGATGTCTTCTGATTGGCGTTTGGCTATGTACTGTGCAGTCGATCAAGCACCAAAGTGTTTATGGGGCAGACATTTGGATTCCCCCCTCTTCTCTGTGGCGTCAGATTTAGCTGAGCGCTTGATGCCACTGCATCGATTTCGCTTCACCCTTTCAACTGACAAAAGAAGAGAGGGATCAAAAAAAGAGAGAACTTCATCATGAGACCTCTATTGTACACAGACACGAGCCTTAAAGGTCAACATGAAAAACTCCCTTTGGAACACCAACTCACAGAATAACATGATGACAATTAAAATACAACACCTAAGGGAAGCCAAAGTAGGACCAGGCCAGCCCAGCCCAGTAGATTGCGTTGCAGGCTGGAGATTACTATAAGATTGCTCGTATTTGAATGTGGCTCCTGAGATGTTTAAAGGGAAATTATGGAGAATTGAAAAGTACCTTGTTGTTTGTTAAACATCCTGTTTTGGACTTAACGTGTCAATGTACGGCTCATACATGCATAATAAACCATCTGCAGTCCTCTCCCAGCAGAGAAAGGCACATCATTCTTAATTCTAACCTGACATCATTTAGTGTACAAGATCTGTGCGGTACCCCATGTAGCGAGGCTATACATGGGGTACCGCTACAGAATGAATGTGCGGGGGCACAGGTTAGTCGAGGTAATTGAGATATTATAGTACATGTAGGTAGATTTATTAAAGTGACTATGCATAGACAATAACTGTCACGATCGTCTTTAGGTGAAAGAGAGGACCAAGGCGCAGCGTGATATAAATACATCTTCTATTTATTTGAAGATGAAACGAACACGAACACTAATACAAACTAGACAAAACAACAAACGTGAAGCTAACAAACGAAAGTGCAGACACAAGCTACTAACGTCAAAACATAGACAATTACCCACAACCTACCTAATGCCTATGGCTGCCTAAATATGACTTTCAATCAGAGACAACGATAGACAGCTGTCTCTAATTGAGAACCAATCCAGGCAACCATAGACTTACATAAACACCTATACTGAACACAACCCCACGAACTCTCCCAAACCCCCCTAGACAATACACACACCCTAGACTAGACAAAAAACACACAAACATCCCCCATGTCACACCCTGACCTAACTAAAATAATAAAGAAAACAAAGATAACTAAGGCCAGGGCGTGACATTAACCTGTCTAGGATCAGCGTGGCGCTAGCGGCCCCCCCCCCCCCCCCCCCCCCCCACTGAAAAACCAGTGCCGCGAAATTCAAAAAAAATATTTTTTTAAAATATTTAACTTTCACACATTAAAGTCCAATACAGCTAATGAAAGACACAGATCTTATGAATCCAGTCAACATTTCCGATTTTTAAAATGTTTTACAGGGAAGACACAATATGTAAAGATGTACATCTATTACCTAAAAACACATTAGCATAATCCACCATCTTTTATTTGTCCACCAACACCAGTAGTCATCACCAATTCGGCTAAACTAAGATATTTATAGCCCCTAACCAACAAAAAAACTCATTAGATGACAGTCTGATAACATATTTATGGTATGGGATAGGTTTTGTTAGAAAAAAGTGCATATTTCAGGTATATGGCATAGTTTACAATTGCACCCACCATCACAAATGGACTAGAATAATTACAATGAGCAACGTGTTTACCTAACTACTAATCATCAAACATTTCGTAAAAATACACAGCATACACGAATCGAAAGACACAGATCCTGTGAATACAGACAATATTTCAGATTTTCTAAGTGTCTTACAGCGAAAACACAATAAATCGTTATATTAGCATAGCACATAGCACATAGCAGCCCAGCATTGATTCTAGCCAAAGTGGGCGATAACGTCAACATCGCCAAAAATATATTAATTTTTTCACTAACCTTCTCAGAATTCTTCAGATGACACTCCTGTAACATCATATTACACAATCCATATAGAGTTTGATCGAAAATGTTTATATTTAGCCACCAAAATCATGGTTAGACAATGTGAAATGTAGACAAGCTGGTAAAGAAAATGTCCTTGCGCCACTTAGACAGTGATCTACTCTTATACATAAATACTCATAAACGTGACTAAAAAATATAGGGTGGACAGGGATTGATAGACAATTTAATTCTTAATACAATTGCGTTATTACATTTTTTAATTTATCCTTACTTTTCAATACAGTTTGCGCCAAGCGAAGCTACGTCAAAAAACATGGCGTCCTAAGCCACTAAAATGTTTCGACAGAAACACGATTTATCATAATAAAAATGTCCTACCTTGAGCTGTTCTTCCATCAGTATCTTGGGCAAAGGATCCTTTCTTGGGAGAAATCGTCTTTTGGTGGAAAGCTGTCCTCTTGCCATGTGGAAAAGTCAACTGCGTTCGGGATGAACTGAAAAGCGTGCCCAACTTTTCACATCGTTGCAAAAATAAATGTCCCAAAATCGCACTAAACGGATATAAATTGCTATAAAACGCTTTAACCTGTTGGGGATGGGGGCGCTGTTTAGACTATTTATGCTAATGTGGCTAATTTTTTAAACGGCTTCCCACAAAATCCTTGATCGTACAATATGCATATTATTATTATTATTGGATAGAAAACAGTCTATAGTTTCTATAGGAGTTGAAATTTTGTCTCTAAGTGGAACAGAGCCCATTCTACAGCAATTTCCCTGACATGGAGTCAGATTTGAGAAACGTTGGCCACTTTTCTGAAGTCATTTAAAAGGGCTCTGTCGTTGCTATGACTATACGGACACTTCTTACGTCTTCCCCTGGATGCCTTTACGTGATGACGATTCCAACGGGCTCGATTGCTCGTTCACAGGCCCTACAAATGAAAAAAACCTTTAGCTAGCAAGTCTTTTCTTGCTGCGTAACGCGCGTGGAAGACACCGACCCTCTCCTGTTCCAAGCATTAGTTTAGCCTGTTATATTTCTCCGGTCATCTTTTCACTCGTTATAGGAGTTACAAACATCACAAAGTAGTTAATTTAAAGCGTTTTATAGCAATTTATATCCGTTTAGTGCGATTTTGGGACATTTATTTTTGCAACGATGTGAAAAGTTGGAAACGCTTTTCAGTTCATCCCGAACGTAGTTGACATTTCCACATGGCAAGAGGACAGCTTTCCACCAAAAGACGATTTCTCCCAAGAAAGGATCCTTTGCCCAAGATACTGATGGAAGAACAGCTCAAGGTAGGACATTTTTATTATGATAAATCGTGTTTCTGTCGAAACATTTTAGTGGCTTAGGACGCCATGTTTTTTGACGTAGCTTCGCTTGGCGCAAACTGTATTGAAAAGTAAGGATAAATTAAAAAATGTAATAACGCAATTGTATTAAGAATTAAATTGTCTATCAATCCCTGTCCACCCTATATTTTTTAGTCACGTTTATGAGTATTTATGTATAAGAGTAGATCACTGTCTAAGTGGCGCAAGGACGTTTTCTTTACCAGCTTGTCTACATTTCACATTGTCTAACCATGATTTTGGTGGCTAAATATAAACATTTTCGATCAAACTGTATATGCATGTTGTAATGTGATGTTACAGGAGTGTCATCGGAAGAATTCTGAGAAGGTTAGTGAAAAAATTAATATCTTTTGGCGATGTTGACTTTTATCGCTCACTTTGGCTAGAATCAATGCTGGGCTGCTAATTGCTATGTGCTAAGCTAATATAACGATTTATTGTGTTTTCGCTGTAAGACACTTAGAAAATCTGAAATATTGTCTGTATTCACAGGATCTGTGTCTTTCGATTCGTGTATGCTGTGTATTTTTACGAAATGTTTGATGATTAGTAGTTAGGTAAACACGTTGCTCATTGTAATTATTCTAGTCCATTTGTGATGGTGGGTGCAATTGTAAACTATGCCATATACCTGAAATATGCACTTTTTTCTAACAAAACCTATCCCATACCATAAATATGTTATCAGACTGTCATCTAATGAGTTTTTTTGTTGGTTAGGGGCTATAAATATCTTAGTTTAGCCGAATTGGTGATGGCTACTGGTGTTGGTGGACAAATAAAAGATGGTGGATTATGCTAATGTGTTTTTAGGTAATAGATGTACATCTTTACATATTGTGTCTTCCCTGTAAAACATTTTAAAAATCGGAAATGTTGACTGGATTCATAAGATCTGTGTCTTTCATTAGCTGTATTGGACTTTAATGTGTGAAAGTTAAATATTTTAAAAAAATATTTTTTTTGAATTTCGCGGCACTGGTTTTTCAGTGGGGGGGGGGGGGGGGGTGCCGCTAGCGCCACGCTGATCCTAGACAGGTTAAATTAACTACCTTATGATGTTTTTAACTCCTATAACGAGTGAAAAGATGACCGGAGAAATATAACAGGCTAAACTAACGCTTGGAACAGGTGCGCGCCGGTGTCCACTTTGCTCATGACGCAGCTCCCAAAGAATGACTAGCTTCAGGGTTTTTTCATTTGTAGGGCCTGTGAACGTGCAATCGACCCCGTTGGAATCGTCATCACGTAAAGGCATCCAGGGGAAGACGTAAGAAGTGTCCGTATAGTCATAGCAACGACAGTGCCCTTTTAAATGACTTCAGAAGAGTGGCCAACATTTCTCAAATCTGACTCCATGTCAGGGAAATTGCTGTAGAATGGGCTCTGTTCCACTTAGAGACAAAATTTCAACTCCTATAGAAACTATAGACTGTTTTCTATCCAATAATAATAATAATATGCATATTGTACGATCAAGGATTTTGTGGGAAGCCGTTTAAAAAATTAGCCACATTAGCATAAGTAGTCTAAACAGCGCCCCCATCCCCAACAGGATAACAGAGTAGCAGCAGCGTAAAAGGGCACTATGGTGTTGAACGCTGAGCTGTAGTCAATGAATAGTAGTGCTACCGACCCGATCAAACTCAGGTTTGATCACCAGTTTCTCATTTCATCTATGGTGCTGCTTTCCTTTGTTAGTTTTACAAGTTCTGTGCTATGATATGGGCTGCTTAATTAGCCATACATAATGTTAGCCAACATATGTACAGATTTCCTATTTTGTCATTGAAAATCTGTCTCGAGCCGCCTACTCTGGTTATAGACTGCACACACACAGACCCGTAGAGATGTATAGAGGGCCAGTAGACGGGAAAGACCTCTATGTCCTTTGTTATAACAGCCGCATCAGAGAAAAATACAAAGGTGTGCCCTATACATTTCTATGGACAGCAGCTGTCATGACATTTCTCCAAACAGCCTTTCTCCACTCGCTCGAGAACTAAATAAGGAAAGAAGTCGAGATCGGATCATGGAAATGTGCCCGGTAGAGAAATTATTATTCATTACATATTAAATTACATATTTACACTTTTTTGTTAATCCCTTTGAGGCCTTTGAGGTCTTCATTCAGCTTTGATTTAACTGTCTTCAAAGCCTCTTTTTTTGTTGCAGCCACATTTCTCCACCAAGTAACCTTTTACTTGGACAACCAATTATAAGCCATTATCAATCATTATGCTAACATAGGTCAGAGACGCAGACGCGGTCTCAACTTTTAAGTCTTTACTGAAGACTCATCTCTTCAGTGGGTCATATGATTGAGTGTAGTCTGGCCCAGGAGTGTGAAGGTGAACGGAAAGGCTCTGGAGCAACGCACCACCCTTGCTGTCTCTGCCTGGCCGGTTCCCCTCTCTCCACTGGGATTCTCTGCCTCTAACACTATTACAGGGGCTGTCACTGGCTTACTGGTGCTCAACCATTTGAGTGGGTTGAGTCACTGACGTGATCTTCCTGTCTGGGTTGGTGCCCCCCCTTGGGTTGTGCCGTGGCGGAGATCTTTGTGGGCTATACTCGGCCTTGTCTCAGGATGATAAGTTGGTGGTTGAAGATATCCCTCTAGTGGTGTGGGCGCTGTGCTTTGGCAAAGTGGGTGGGGTTATATCCTTCCTGTTTGGCCCTGTCCGGGGGTATCATCGGATGGGGCCACAGTGTCTCCTGACCCCTCCTGTCTCAGCCTCCAGTATTTATGCTGCAGTAGTTTATGTGTCGGGGGGCTAGGGTCAGTTTGTTATATCTGGAGTACTTCTCCTGTCTTATCCGGTGTTCTATGTGAATTTAAGTATGCTCTCTCTAATTCTCTCTTTCTCTCTCTCTGTCGGAGGACCTGAGCCCTAGGACCATGCCTCAGGACTACCTGGCATGATGACTCCTTGCTGTCCCCAGTCCACCTGGCCGTGCTGCTGCTCCAGTTTCAACTGTTCTGCCTGCGGCTATGGAACCCTGACCTGTTCACCGGACGTGCTACCTGTCCCAGACCTGATGTTTTCAACTCTCTAGAGACAGCAGGAGCGGTAGAGATACTCTTAATGATCGGCTATGAAAAGCCAACTGACATTTACTCCTGAGGTGCTGACTTGCTGCACCCTCGACAACTACTGTGATTATTATTATTTGACCATGCTGGTCATTTATGAACATTTGAACATCTTGGCCATGTTCTGTTATAATCTCCACCCGGCACAGCCAGAAGAGGACTGGCCACCTCTCATAGCCTGGTTCCTCTCTAGGTTTCTTCCTAGGTTCTGGCCTTTCTAGGGAGTTTTTCCTAGCCACCGTGCTTCTACACCTGCATTGCTTGCTGTTTGGGGTTTTAGGCTGGGTTTCTGTACAGCACTTTGAGATATCAGCTGATGTAAGAAGGGCTATATAAATAAATTTGATTTGATTTGATATAAGACAACATAGGACAACATTTGATAAGCAATGTTAATCTTACCAACAATGGCCTCCAGTCTTCTTATTTTTTATTTATTTTTCATTTTTTATTTAACTAGGCAAGTTGAGGGCCTCCTTGGCAACAGGTCAAAAGAGGTAAGTAGAGTGGATAAGTATACCAATATGAACATACCTAACATTTTTATACAAACACACATACTTATTTGCTAGCATGACTCGATCATACCTACAGCATTATTGCACAAAATGTTACGCTACATCATCTGGAAATGTGTGCAACAAAAGTTCAACATTCACCTTCTACCATTTCTGTCAAGCCGTCTATGCATACAGTTTGACGCATACGTTCGATAAATCCAACGTATGCACCACACAGAACGCACTGCAACTGCCTCTGCAACGCAATGCTGCAAGGCAAATGCAGCTTTCCATTGGAAATTAATGAACTTCTGGTGTTCCAAAATGCAATGAAGAAAACACAGGCTACATAGCTACATGTCAATGGGGCTAGCAAACAACTAGGCTAAACTCAAGACCATTTTGGCTAGCAATCTTTTTGATGTGGTAAAAAAGTTTTATTTAAACGGCTAGACAACATGAAAGTATTCATAAAACATACAGCAAAGTTCAACTTACTGATGGTGCCAGCATAAGGGATATGAAAGGCAGGATGTCGAAGGATAGAAGATGATTGCATTAGGGATTGTAAAAAACGGTAGCTAGCTAACAACAACCAACTACTACTACTACTACTACGTCTTCTTATGTGGTCTTGAAAACATTTTTAGGCACTGAGCAAATTTCAGGTCTGCTGAGCTCAAACTCGAACGTTGTGAAAATTCTGTGTAACTTCTAGCACGTTTACTGTGAACACTAAGGCTGTACCCGCTTTAAGTTACAGATTTAACAATGGCCAAGTAGGCTACTGTGGCTATTTGATCATAATCTAGGCCTATCAGAGTGGCCTACCATCAAAAACAATGAACATGTTTTTAACATTTTATCATGGAAATATCTGTTCTATCATGCAGCCTACAGCAGAAGCCAATGTGTTGTGTTCAATGTAGGCCTACATTCCGTGAGAGTTTTGAAAAAAACATGCAGGGCTTGACATTAACCGGTTTAGCCACTTGTCCTTCAGACAAGGAGGTGACTGAAAATGTTGTGTTGTTTGGTGGAAGAAACCACTTTACAAAATAATATGCATTATTATTCCTATACCATTATTACAGAGAATCAGACAAATTATGCTACCCTCTGCCTATTGGATTCTCAGCTTATTCAAGCAAGTCTCAAAATACAACACTGTCCCTTTAAGCCAAAAAAAATGCTTTTAACCTGACGACATGCTTTTCAAAGATGTCTATAAATGTATACGTTTTTCTGCTGTTGTAGGAAGCAAACACTCCCCTATTGCTGACTACAAAGTATCTATAACTGGGCTAATAACTCACTAACTAGCAAAGGATATGAAGAAAACGTGCTTTGATCTCAAAACAAGGTATCAACTCATGACCACAGCTGTGAACACAGTCTAGTTCAATTAAATGGCACAGATCCCTACATGGCAATGATTGTAACGATCTTCTTCATCTGATGAACAGGATAGATCGGACCAAAACGCAAGTGTCCATGTTAATTTATTATAACTGAACACGAAATGCAAAATAAAGTGAAAACAACGAAAATCGAAACAGTCCTGAAAGGTGCAAACACAAAACAGGAAACAACTACCCACAAACACCAGGTGGGAACAATCAGAGACAACGATAGACAGCTGCCTCTGATTGGGAACCATACCAGGCCAAACACATAGAAAATAAAACATAGGAAAAAAACATGGAATGCCCACTCCAACTCACGCCCTGACCAAACCAAAATAGAGACATAAAAAAGGAACAAAGGTCAGGGCGTGACAATGATCTATTTGCATATAGGCCTACTGCAGCTCTAATTGGTTATGACGCACTTGTCGGTGTAGAGTATGGGCTGAATATCACAATAGAATCCTACTCTGATGCGTTCTGCCTAAAATAAAATCTCTTGCATAGTTTGTTTTGTTTCGATATGTTGCATTGAAAGTTGCTAATATTGCGTTGATTCGAGAACAATTGTCACAGTAAAGGGAAACATCGATCGTGTTAACGAACAGGGAAAACTCTAGAAAGTTGAGTGAAGTTCAATCTCGATATTTCTTCTGCACTCTACCGCCAGGCGAGCTGCTTGTCAGTCCCGGGGCTACTGCGCACACGCGCACGCATGCAGCTTAGAGGAAACATTACATTTGAGTCGTAAAAGACGGTCTGTTCTTTGTCACTTGTCATCCTCAGTCCCTTCAGAGTCGTAAAGGGAGCAGTTGATTTGTCTCGTGATAGGCTGCAAAAGGGGGCCGTCAAATACATAGCGGTAAACGCTTGGCCTGGAATGTGGTACTTAGGAAACTCTGTTCTGCATTACCTACTCCACCCCGATCGTGAGCACTCTGCCGCAACATAGGCTATAAGCTATTTTTCAGGCATTCTCAGTTCCATTATAATACAATATATTCACTTTTTCTTTTTTATTTGAAGGATTCTTTCTCGCTGATGAAAGATAAGTGCCATATATTTCGAAAGCCGTATCACAAGCGATGAATATTGATATTTCTAATTGTTAAAACACAGCGTCAGGATTTTTGTTCACATGAGCCAAGTGTAGGCGAAGCTAACCACTGAAAAATGTAGGGAGAAGGCAGAATGCCGCCTAGAGTTTGAGAGCTAGCGTCCATCCATTTATCCTGTTTGTGAATCGCGACACAACACACACAACTTGTGACATGACTCTCCTATGAGGATCCAAAGATGAGGTTACAATGGATCAACTTCTACCAGATCGCTCTCACCTGTAGAGGTGGAGGAGGTATTGATGTGGGGGTTTTGTGACACCTCACGCCCTGTTGTAAATTGTATGCAGCAGAGGACTCTTTTTAGCTTTTAGTATTGGTGATTGGAATGTCCTTTGTTAACAGAGACATCTTGCCACCCAAAAACTCTAACGTCCAAAAGTGGGCACTGGAACAATATTCCTAACATCCAAATGTGGGGAATGATGAGAGATGGTCTATGGAAAACTAATGTCAATTTTGGGATGTCAATAAAAATGGTATTAAAATGTTAACAAAAATATTGTAACTTGAACACACATGGTGAAGACGACAAAGTAGCCTCTCTAACAATCAAAGTTACTGCTGAGTAGCTGTTCGAAGTACTGTATCTAAGAAAAATAATTTAAGTAGGACCATCCTGTTACTCTCTTCAAATCATCGTCAACTATACTGCTCACATCACCCCACTGAGGACCATCGACATGGCTGATTAGCTATCTTCAGAGAATCTCTCTTCCTGGGAGTGAAAGTTACCACCCTGTTAGTCTGCTTTAGACTACAGGACAAGGCATTGATGCCATTTACAACTAAGAAGAAGGTATTGTGACCTCTTGTGGACTTCTTGTGGACAATCAGAGCCTTACACTTAAGAGCTCGGGAGAAGGCCAACGGAACCCTGTCCACGAAGGCCTGGATCCAACAGAGATGAACGACGAAGGAAGACATTCAAACACGTAAATACATTAATTATTTCTTACCCAAAACGTGCGGTGGTTCAGGGCAAAGTATTTTGATTACAGTGAGCGTAGTTCCAAATGCATAAGTTTGTTTCTTTTTCTTTCTCCCTTTGTTCCTCTCTACTCCTCCCTCTTTTGATAAACAAGCAGTCATGTTGTCGTTTGTCCGCTAGGGACCTGTTTCCATCGTATTAAGTTTCTAATCAATAACCTATACCGTGTGTGTGTATCCTGTGTTATCATTTAGTAGTAGTAAATAAATAATGAAATCAATTTGTGTTGTACGGAATGATCTGTAAAGCTGGGGTTTGTGTGGGGCTCCCGAGTGGCGCAGCGGTCTAAGGCACTGCATTGCATGCAGTAGTGCTAGAGGCGTTACTACGGTCCTGGGTTCATATCCCGGGCTGTGCCACAACCGGACATTGTCGGGAGTCCCATAGGACGGTGCACAATTGGCCCAGCGTTGTCCGGGTTAGGTGAGGGTTTGGCTGGTGGGGCTTTAACTTGGCTCATTGCGCTCTAGTGACTCCTTGTGGTGGGCCAGTTGCCTGCGGGCTGACCACGGATGCCAGTTGAGCGGTGTCCTCCAACACTGCAGCTGTTGATTGCCAGAGATCATCATCCATCACATGCTATATGTAATCAATACATAACTTTCAAGGAGCAGGACATTTGATGCAAACATATACAGTAAGTATAACTTTTCAATTGTATAAAATGACAGTATCACATTCGTTTGCTCGTTTGCAATACTAGTCAAATGAGACCATGCATGCAACAATGCGAACTAGCCTGCAACAACCAAACGTGAAGGACAATGTTGATTGGCAGGTGGAATGAGGTTGCAAGGTTAAAGTGGGAGGCAGGATCAGGCTGGCACAGTATTGTCCAATGAGGTTGTGTGGTGAGCTCAACATGCACACCACAGTTTTTTTACTCTCTTTGTGCACATGCTACAGGGGCTCAAGACAAATGACGTGATCACGTTGTACACAATTGTGTACAATTGTTGGGGACCCTTTTAGGCTCTTGAGCGATACTTTCAGAACTACTGGCTTAAAAGTATAGAAAACCTCAGTTCAATCTTTTTAAATACTTCACCAGGAGTTGTGAGATCTGATAAACTGCAAAGACGACCTAAAACGAAGACAATGCATTGTTGGAGGAAGGGCAGGGTTAAGGGCAGAGAAGCTGGGCAACACCATTGGCAAGGTAGTTTCCGAGTCAGGTTAGTCCTCATTAAATTGAGGGAAAATTAAAATAATGAAACATTCAAAAATCCTCATTGTAACTTAAACTATCAAATTTGTACACGTCACCAACATATCTAAGTCAGGATATGTTCCAAGACAGGAAAGTATTGACCTCAGGGAGCCAGATGCTGGATGCCAGTTAGAGGTCAAAGAGTCCTGGGTATGTTGGGTTAGAGCGTCACCCTAGCATGTTGGCGTTCAAACTAGCACCCAAGGAAACCTTTCGGTTGATTGATTGATTGTGTAATCACAAGGGTCCCTGAAGGGGAGACACTCAGTAATAATTTGATGTAGGTTGTACATGTCACTGAGGATTGACAGACCCTGCTTGTCATCGACGGCCAAGGGTCGTCTAGTATAGTCTATTCTAGTCTTGTCAATCACAATGAACATCATCAGGTGATGATACAGAGTTTTTTAAAGCATCATTTTATTCGATTTGGTCAACAAATCTCATTACTTATCACTAACATTTCGATCAATAGACCATCAGGGTTTTACAGAGATGTAATATTAATTTGATTTTATAGAAATAGAGGTATTCTACAAATAATAGTCAAGACAGGCCTGCCAGAGGCGTCAATTAGGTTAAAATAATTGACGGGCCATGTATCCCAAACAAAAGGTGTAACTAGCATCTTTTACTTTTCTTTCAGTTTCATGAGCGGTTGAATTGTATTAGATGTGAGCAAGCACATTGTGTGTTTTGAGAGCCTCAGCAATATCTTCAATCTTTTTTTTGTGACAATAAAAACTCTTCCGAGGATCCTTCCCAGAAAATACTTAAAAAGACAACAAGTGCTGAGAAAGTTACTAAACTCCACCAAGCTCCCCAACCCTGATGTCCTTGCCGTGTCTGAATCCTGGCTTAGGAAGGCCATCAAAAATGTGGAGATTTCCACCCCCAACTACAACATTTTCCGTCAAGATAGAACTGCCGAAGGGGGATGAGTTGCAATCTACTGCAGAGATAGCATGCAAAGTTCTGTCATACTTTCCAGGTCTATGCCCAAACAGTTCGAGCTTCTAATTTTAAAAATGTATCTCTCCAGAAATAAGTCTCCCACTGTTGCCGCCTGTTATAGACCCCCCTCAGCTCCCAGCTGTGCCCTGGACACCATATGTGAATTGATTGCCCCCCATCTATCTTCAGAGTTTGTTATGTTAAGTGACTGAAATCTATAATTGGCTTCCTATTTTGCAACAAAGCATCCTTCACACACGCTGCCAAACATACCCTCGTAAAACTGACCATCCTACCGATCCTCGACTTCGGCGATGTCATTTACAAAATAGCCTCTAACACTCTACTCAGCAAATTGGATGTAGTCTATCACAGTGCCATAAGTTGTCACTCAAAGCCCCATATACTACACACCACTGCGACCTGTATGCTCTCGTTGGCTGGCCCTCGCTTCATATTCGTCGCCAAACCCACTGGCCCCAGGTCATCTATAAGTTTTTGCTAGGTAAAGCCCCGTCTTATCTCAGCTCACTGGTCACCATAGCAGCACCCACCCGTAGCACGCGCTCCAGCAGGTATATTTCACTGGTCATCCCCAAAGCCAACTCCTTTGGCCGCCTTTCCTTCCAGTTCTCTGCTGCCAATGATTGGAACGAATTGCAAAAATCGCTGATGCTGGAGTCTTAGATCTCCCTCACTAACTTTAAGCATCAGCTGTCAGAGCAGCTTACCGATCATTGCACCTGAACACAGCCCATCTGTAAATAACCTACCAACTACCTCATCCCCATATTGTTATATTTTGTTTTGTTCCTTTGCACCCCAGTATCTCTACTTGCACATTCATCTTCTGCACATCTATCACTCCAGTGTTTAACTGCTAAATTGTAATTATTTTGCCACTATGGCCTATTTATTGCCTTACCTCCCTAATCTCACTACATCTCAGACGATACGAAAGAGAGGTTGAATAGGCTAGTAATAGGGGTTGCAACAATTTGGGCAGATAAATTCCTTAGCTTTCCTAATTTTCCTAAAATACCACAAAGAGAGATGAGAAGCATTTTTTCTCCGCTTTTTACAGTAACCCAAAGGAGTCATACCTAACTGCCCAGTGGCTTTCCATAGACCCCCTGCTGCAACCTGTTCTCAGAGCATTTTCTATTATTCTGTCCCTAAATTCATGTATGATATGTTACGAATTTGTGAAACGTACAATATGTTACGAATTTGAAAAGCATGCCATACGTTTTTGCCTTAATGCTGCAATATGTAACTTTTTCTCGACCTGACCAAAATAGAAATGTTGAGTTATAAATTCTTATTGAAGCAAGTCTAAGAAGTGGTAGATCTGTTCTATGTGCAATATCTTTCCCGTTCTTAAGTTTAGTTTTTGCGTCTTTTACTTTTGGTTTTGTACACCAGCTTCAAACAGCTGAAAATACAATATATTTGATAATGGAAAATATATTTCACAGTGGTTTAGATGTTATAATGATTCTATACACAATGACTGTTTGTTCTGTCATATAAACTGAAATTAGCCGAACTATTCGAATTTTAGCAACCAGGAAATGGCGGTGCGATTTCTGCATATTGCACATTTAAGTAACCTTCTGTCTTATGTAACCATACCAAACGTAACATATCATACTAATTTGAGTGTTTTAGATTTACATGTACTATATTACGTCTAGTCTATGAGACCAGGCTGCCTGCACACATTGCAGCGTGCCCTGTCCATTGTACTGACACAGTGCAGCGGAGACAGCGATTTTTTTTGGGGTGCCAACCTATCACACAATCATTTGAACTTTTTAGCTTTTTTAATATAGGGATATAAAACTAAAACTCCACCTCCTAATGGAGTCCCGAACTTATGCATACAATTCCACTTTAAATTCACTCTCGCTGAATAAGAATGACATTTGACAGCGCCCTTCAGTTTATTTGCATCAATTAGAGCTGTACGGTGATAGACAACCTTAAATGGATGGACACTTATTATAGGGTGGTGTGACGTACAGGGCCAAAAATACACCAATCCCCACATTTATCTCAAGGTGACAGTGACATGAGAATCGTTTATTTTCAATTACTGTACAGAAGTATGACATATACTATGATACTTATGATACTTATGACATACAATATTTAATAACTATCCTTATGCCAATGTCCTTCCTTTTATAATTTCCTGCTTAATTAATTCCATATCTCTGAGCCATCTTGCTGTAAAAGAAACTGAATTCATGATATACATATGGACATACCATTTTAACTTTACTTGAGTCATTCATTAGGGCACACTGTAGTAAAAGGTTTGGCAAAAGAACACTAAAATGAGCATTTCTTATTGGTGAAGTTCAGGAAGTCCCTCACTGTTTCCGTATATTTTTGTTCCAGTTGTTGCCTATTTAATACGACTCTGTTGTAAATGGAGTGTATCATGGTTAATGGTCAGCATACACCAGAAGCACAATGATGCTCCCTTAGAGATGAGTTACCACCTTACAGGAGGAAAGGACACGGGCATGCTTATGACTGTGACACCGGACATAGAATTCAGGTCAGAGAAAACAAGAGGCCAACTGAGAGTCAATGTATAACAAGGACCTCTACAAGAAATAAGGGTCATCCTTGCTGACCTTTGACCTTTTGGGGGAGCACCGTGCTGTTGGTGTCGTGACCATATCCAGTAGGTAATGTACAACAGTAGTGAACATGTGGTGTCTTGAATGTGTATGGTTGAAATGTTTTCATAGTTGAATAGGCATTGCTCATTCCATTCAAGCACTTAAAAACAACCTAAATATATTCAATGTTTGTTAAAAAAACGGTGGTGTTGATGCAAAGAGAGGCTAGAGCATTTATTTAGCCATGTTACCGGGTTGAGGTGCGAAACTGAAGCGTTCAGAGGTATTGAGGATATGACAAGTCATTGACAATATGTTCAGTCGATCCAAAAACGTTACGTGTACCCTGGGATGTACAAGGACCTGCAAATTATTTGAATTTTGAAGTACACAGCATCTTTGAGGATTGTGAGTGTGAATGCATGGTCTACGAGTTAACTGTTCATTAGAATGAAATCCATAATTGATGCTTTCTAATGGCCCACAGGGAGGAAGTAGTGGAACTCACCCACAGCATGTATCAGGGAGGTGCTGATGCCTTCTACACACCCTCTTCCCAGTTCCCACCCAGACTCCCACAATCCGAATTGCGGGAGTTCATCTGTGGAGCATGATTGAAAAGGCAATGTTTCCATTTAGCGGAGACTACATTCACGGTAAACACTGCATATGTAAGCTCAATCGGATACTACCTTTAAATTTCTAGCGTGGAATCGGTAATGCTTCAGCGTTACAGACTGAAGAGAGCCCTAAGCCTAGAGCTAGAAGAGATGTAATGGAGTAGTCCAAGTAACTCTACGAAAGTGGACAGCAATTGCATTCCCCTACATGACCAATGGGAATTCTTGAGTGAATCAAACGTCTGGTAGAGACGGAGAGGAGATACGAACAGCAAGGCGTAAACACTTGAATCACGCACGGTGTCGGGGAGATGATGTGATGTGGGAAGAAAGGTTAGAAGGGGTGAAGAGAAAAAGCTAAAGTAGAGAGAGAGGAAATGAGTAAATACTACCTATCAAAAACAAAACAGAATATAATAACCCAATTTGATCCAAAACGACTTCCAGAACAGTGAGTATACAATACCTTTTTGTATAGTATATATACAGTTGAAGTCGGAAGTTTACATACACCTTAGCCAAATACATTTATACTCAGTTTTTCACAATTCCTGACATTTAATCCTCGTAATCTTAGGTCACTTTATTTTAAGAATGTGAAATGTCAGAAACATAGTAGAGAGAATGATTTCTTTCAGCTTTATTTCTTTCATCACATTCCCAGTGGGTCAGAAGTTTACATACACTCAATTAGTATGTGGTAGCATTGCCTTTAAACTGTTTAACTTGGGTCAAATGTTCTGGGTAGCCGTCCACTAGCTTTCCACAATAAGTTGGGTGAATTTTGGCGCATTCCTCCTGACAGAGCTGGTGTAACTGAGTCAGGTTTGTAGGCCTCCTTGCTCACACAAGCTTTTTCAGTTCTGCCCACAAATTTTCTATAGGGTTGAGGTCAGGGCTTTGTGATGGCCACTCCAATACCTTGACTTTGTTGTCCTTAATCCATTTTGCCACAACTTTGGAAGTATGCTTGGGGTCATTGTATATTTGGAAGACCCATTTGCAACCAAGCTTTAACTTCCTGACTTATGTCTTGAGATGTTGCTTCAATATATCCACCTAATTTTCCCTCCTCATGAGGCCATCTATTTTGTGAAGTGCAACAGTCCCTCCTGCAGCAAAGCACCCCCACAACATGATGCTGCCACCCCCGTGCTTCACGGTTGGGATGGTGTTCTTCGGCTTGCAAGCTTCCCCCTTTTTCCTCCAAACATAACGATGGTCATTATGACCAAACAGTTGTATTTTTGTTTCGTCAGACCAGAGGACATTTCTCCAATAAGTATTTTTCCCCGTGTGCAGTTGCAAACCATAGTATGGCTTTTTTATGGCGGTTTTGGAGCAGTGGCTTCTTCCTTGCTGAGTGGCTTTTCAGGTTATGTCGATATAGGACTCATTTTACTGTGGATATAGATACTGTTTTACCTGTTTCCTCCAGCATCTTCACAAGGTCCTTTGCTGTTGTTCTTGGATTGATTTTCACCAAAGTACGTTCATCTCTAGGAGACAAAACACGCCTCCTTCCTGAGTGGTATGATGGCTGCGTGGTCCCATGGGGTTTATACTTACGTACTATTGTTTGTACAGATGAACGTGGTACCTCCAGGCATTTGGAAATGGCTCCCAAGGATGAACCAGACTTGTGGTCTACAATTGTTTTTCTGATGTCTTGGCTGATTTCTTTTGATTTTCCCATGTCAAGCACAGAGACACTGAGTTTGAAGGTAGGCCTTGAAATACATCCACACGTACACCTCCAATTGACTCAAATGATGTCAATTAGCCTATCAGAAGCTTCTAAAGCCATGACATAATTTTCTGGAATTTTCCAAGCTGTTTAAAGGCACAGTCAACTTAGTGTATGTAAACTTCTGACCCACTGGAATTGTGATACAGTGAATTATATGTGAAATAATCTGTCTGTAAACAATTGTTGGAAAAATTACTTGTGTCATCCACAAAGTAGATGTCCTAACTGACTTGCCAAAACTATAGTTTGTTAACAAGAAATGTGTGGAGTGGTTGAAAAACGAGTTTTAATGACTCCAACCAGAGAGAGAGAGAGAGAGAGGAGAGAGAGAGAGAGAGGAGAGAGAGAGAGAGGAGAGAGAGAGAGAGAGAGAGAGAGAGGAGAGAGAGAGAGAGAGAGAGGAGAGAGAGAGAGAGAGAGAGGAGAGAGGAGAGAGAGAGAGAGAGAGAGAGAGAGAGAGAGAGAGAGAGAGAGAGAGAGAGAGAGAGAGAGAGAGAGAGAGAGAGAGAGAGAGAGAGAGAGAATCTATGGAAATAGAGAGGCTTTTGATGAATATGTAGTGACCGATAGAGAAACCCCCTTGAGCCTGCCTCTGCTTCCTCTTCAAACCTCCTGTCATCGCAGAACATCATGACCAACTACCTTTCACATCTCCTCAGCGCGGGGAGGGGAGGACGAGCCACAGCGCTAAGCCCATGTGGTTTCACTGAGACAAGAGCATGGCACGTAGCCATCTCCCTAGGTTTTGTTCTACTCTTCAGAGACAAAATGAGAACAATTCACAGTATACCTAAACTCTGTTTTATGGGAAGGAAATAGCGACAACTGAAGACTCAAACAATTCTACAGAGATGCAAGGTGAGGCAAAAGTCTGGAACGTTTCCCTCGGGGTGATTTTGTCTGAGTAAAGTCGATCTTTTCAACTGGAAATTTACTTCTGACAGTTAATACATGAATGGTTGGTTGGGAGGGCCTCCGATGGTGGCATGTTCAACAACTCTGAAAGATGGTGGCATGTTCAACAACTCTGAAAGGAGACCTTGAACAACACAATGGTGCAACTTTTTCCCAAAGACCAAAAGTATTTAAACACTGAAGCATTTAACTGTATTTTTTTTGTGTAGGCCTATTAGCAGTATCATATAAATAGATTTGAATGGAATTCTCCTTATTAACTGAGAACTTATTAAAGGAAAGATAGCTAATATCAAATACAACATTGTTTTCCCACTAGGGAATAAAACACAAAGTAGTTCCTTGACTAACTCCTTATTTCTCTGAGGCTGTCATAATATGGACACGGTATAATTGTCCCCTTTCATTCTATAACAACAGTTGCCTGACGACTTATCCTGAATTGAATTCTGAAGCTCTATCGATCGCTCAAACATACATTCAGTGTGAAACTGACATCCGGGAAGTCGCTTATGTCGACTTCAAAATGAGCGGCGTTGTACAAAACAAATTCATCAGCAATTGGATCATCTCTAACCAATCAGAGTATCAAAGTTGATAACATCATCACGTAGACCGGCTCTGGCCCAACCCAAATGATCAGAATGTGTTTGCATTCTACAAGACGTCAGGGAGGAAAGCAAACCCAGACTCATCATGGAGAAGAAACGCTAGTGGGCGTGGCATTTGGCCAGAGCGATGTAGGTGGGTAGTCAGGCTACAAGAACAGTGACCACTAGAATAAATTGAGTCTCTGCTAGAGAGTATTTTATTTGCAAAATGGTGACACACTTCACTGTTTGAATGGCAGCATACATTGAATATCATCTGTACATTTTCGAAATATGTAAAGTAGCTCAAATGAAATGAAGTCAAACTGACCATGGTCCCACTGTGGAGTTTCACACCAAGATCTGTATTACCCCGTTGCACATAATTGTAATTGTTGATTAATTTGTTTACATAATATGTCATATCACATATTATGTGATCTTGAAAGGCGGATTGTTAACTGGGAATTGGGGAGATTCATAGAGACAACCCACATGGCACAGACGTCAGTTCAACTTCTAGTTTTGATTTACATTTGGTTGAGTTGTCAACTAAGGTGAATTCAACGTGAAAACAAAGACAGAAAATTCCCTTTGGGCTTTGGGCTAAAATTTGGGTGAATAAAATATGAAATGCCCCTAATTTGATTACTTTTTGCAAATCCAATCAGTTTTCCACGTTCAACGTTATCACATAGATTTGTGGGGTTGAAGTGACAATGGAAACTGTGTTGATTCAACCAGTTTTTGCCAAGTGGGAATTAGCTTTGCGAACGGTGTTTGGTGGACTTATTAACATGGATGCTGTATGATAGAGAATGGAGAATGGTTGGATTTGTGTGTCTTGGACATTTTTCTCACCAAATAGAGAGAGGTAGAATTGAATATCCCTTAAGGTCAGGCACCACAAGCTGAAATTACATTTTTTCATCTCCCTAGCAATTTGGAGATTTTTTTTGTACTTTAGTCCAATAATATTAGTATTTCTAAAAAGTCAAAATAGGTTGATGAAAATTGATATTTTCGTTAGTTTATCATACTACCATCATAAAAAGTTATTGAATTGTAACCCGCTTTAAATGTCCATATATCGATCATTGCAAAGCTCACTACATTGAATCACACATAATTTAATAAAAGCCCATTTCATAGACAATGTTACAAACTGGACTATATGTAGTAACTTATTTTGAAGAGATGGTGATTGGGTCTAAATACTGTAGGTATTTGGCGTTTCTCATGGGCACACACTGGTTGAATCAACGTTGTTTCAACGTAATTTCAATGAAATTACCTTGAACCAACGTGGAGTAGATGGTGAATTGGTATCTGTGCCCAATGGGTTGGTATTCTAAATTCAGTCTACTTGTCTTTAACTGCAATTCCCTGAAAGTCAAACTCTTCCCACATGTCAACTCATTTTTTTCAGCCTCAGACGCATCTGCATTCACCAATTTGTCTGTGGTTATCCTTAGACGTATTCTCCATACTTATACATAGGGAATTGCTGATATGTTGTAAAATGTTTCTTCTCGATTACATTTTCTTCTGAAAAATGAGCCAGTATGTATTTTACATATCGATCCTGGAGTTTTAACAAAATGAAACTAAAATATTTAGGCTGACTTCATCCAGTGTCCAGAAAAAAGAATTTGCGTGATATGTAAATATGCGCATATTTAACTAGGCCACCTAATTTGCATATTTTAATTAAAATATTTCAGAAAAATATATACAAAAAAGTATTATAATTGTGTCCACATTCAACTGGTAAAAGTTGATTGTGATATGATGGGGGGGGGGGGGGGGGGGTTACCCTATTAGGGTGTGGTACCTGGCCTTAAGCTTGTCATACTTGGCAGCTGTTCGCCATAATCACTCAAAGGAAGGTTTCCAACAGTTCCTAATTAGCTTTGGACCGGTGTGGATTTATTATGGGTAAAGTCAAGCCTATAAGAAGTCTGCTGCTGCAGGTGCATAATTCGATTGAGAATGCTTTGTCTAATGTGCAGTTACTTCAGAGTACGTGCAGAGCAGGGAGATTTGTGTGTGTGTGTTTGTGCGCGAGACATCAGAGAGAGAGTAAGCACTTTTAATATTTTTGCCTCATGTAAATTAAACATTTTGTAATCCTTTAACATTCCCCTTGTTTAAAAACGATATTGCACTCTTTCCCATAATAAATAAGGCATTTATACAACTGCATGTGGTTACACTGCGCCTGTAAGGCTTACCATATTTTCCATAGTCTGTAGGACGGCGGTCCCACTGTCATTGATCGGATAATGGATAAGCAGTCATTTCTGAATACCATCTTGGGGAACTTGTACCAATTGGAGCAACCGGTTTCAATACATCTGCTGCTCCAAATACATAGAAGCTATAACCTTTAGAGATCATATGAATAAACAAAGACTAGTGTCTACTCTTATAAGACACAAATTTACGTCACTTTTCAGCATGGGACAACAACACCACATGTCAAATATCTGATTGAAGCAACACATCCTCTTACGCACGAGGTGAGACAAGGGAATTCAATGTAAACCATTGGGGGTAAATGGTGTCGTCCGTTCGATGCTAATCTCTTCCTCGCAATCGCCCAAGTCACAAACGGAGTCGGTGCCATTTTCATTGTTGTGAGTTAACTGTGATATCCTGTCAAACGTGTCCTCGTGCTCAATGCATTCCACTACGTTGGGGATCATATTGACATAGGCGTTCACGATTTCTTTGTGGACAAGTGTGTCCTGGTTGTAGGAGACCAACTCGTTGCTAATATTCACCGTTTCAACTGGTGTGCTGGAGCAGAAATTACGACAACCCAGCAGACTGGCAAATGCTTTTCTGAACTCTGCGTTAAAAGCGTAAATAATAGGATTCATGGATGAATTAGTCCAGCCAAACCACACAAAGACGTCAAATGTTGTCTCGCTGACGCACGGGAGACCTGCATCTTGGTCAGTCTGTGGTTTGTCACAGAATGGAACTATGCAGTTCAAAATAAAGAAAGGTAACCAACAACACACAAAAACACCCATAATGATCGATAACGTTTTTAAAACTTTGGTTTCCCTTTTAATAGACGTTTTCAAGGTATTGTGGTGTTGGCACTCGAGTCTGTTGGTCCTGCAACTTGTGGCGTGCTCTGCCGCGCGCTCTAGGGAAGCTATAGTCCTGATTTGGATCTGAGCAATCCGATAGATTCTCGTGTATGTCACAATCATAATTGCTACGGGTATGTAGAAACTTATTAAAGATGACGATATGGCGTATTCTCTGTTGAGGCTAGAGTCACAGTTTTCCTCTACTTGACCCAAGGAGGCGTTATGCGCTCTAACTATTTCGTCTTCGCTGGCTTTGTGCCAGTTCAGTTGGACGGGTATGAATGAAATGAGAACAGACAAAGTCCACGTGACGCTTATCATCACAAAGGCAACTCGTTGGGTCATTTTTCTCTCGTAGCGGAATGGACTTGATATGGCCCAGTATCTATCCACGCTGATAATGCAGAGGTTGAGGATAGACGCAGTTGAGCACATAATGTCAAACGCCACCCAGTAATTACAAAAAGTGCCAAATGGCCAATACCCCGCCACCTCAGCCACAGCTTTCCATGGCATCACCAGAATTGCAACGAATAAATCCGACACAGCCAAAGAAACGATGAAAATGTTGGTCACTTTACTTCGTAATTGCCGAATTCGTAGCACGGCAGAGCACACCATAAGGTTTCCCAGCAGTGTCCATAGGATGAGCAGTGAGAGCAAACAGCCCGTCACTGTCCGGATGACCAGTTCCTTTCCACCGTCGGATGTTCCCTCCGATTCGGTCGAGTTCCACATAATCTCCCCAAGAGATAACGGGACGGAGTGGTTCTTATGTACTGAGTTGTATTTCGCAGGGTTCTCTGTGTCCTCAAGTGGAAAGCCAGTCCATTGCGCCATGCGCGTCTGAGGACGCAGTAGTAACCAACTCACGGTGCTCTGTCGTCCCTTCGTCAGCCATTCTATTGGAAATAAATATACAAACAAAGGATTTGAGATTGCTTAGTGAATTTGCGACAAATGTGTTGCATCCACGCTGAACCGAACAGAGCGTTCGGTGCGTCAAAAAATTTAAGCGCGTTGGCGACCGCATGTTATTACCTCGCGTGTCGTCTGACCTGCCTTGCCAAAGTAAGACAGCAGCACTGACACTGTTGGTCGAGGCTATTTTGAGTTCGTGAGCGCTTTGAGAAGGGAGGGAGTCCCCTGAGCCAACGCCCCCCCCCCCCCCCCCCCCCCCCCCCCACACACACACACACACTCACATACATACCTCCGTTTTGGAAACACGCACTACATGAATTGAGTTTCTACTCCCCTCGCTAGAAAGATACCAGTGAGCATTCTATTTGGATTGTATTTTTGGATTAGGTTGCACACTCATACTCCAGTTGTGGGTTTCTGTTCTTCAAAAGCAACAATTCAATTTGCAAAATGTAGGCCTGAGTGAATGTTTTTTTTAATTTAATCTATACCTTTCTATAAACAGTGAAAAAATGATGGAGCATTTCATTGCTGTGGGGATAATGAATAGTAATATCCAGAGGTGCTGTCAGTGGTGCTGAAATTGCACATGGGACAACTCTCCCCCAGGAATGGGAATTTTACGCACGATACTTGTTTTCGAATTAGCCTTTTGTGGATGGAATTCTATTGTTAATCGACGTTGTTTGTGTGAAAACAAACATGGCATATAAGTCATACATTTATAAAGGCCATCACTAGACTACGTTGTGAGCAATTGATAGTACAGCTCTCTCTAAATTATGCACGACGCGTTTGGAGTGAGCGTGATGTTTTCAGTTTAATTTCAACTTCAGGCTAGACATCCTAGGTGACTCACTCTAACACTCGACGTGCAAGTAGAAACACAATAACTCAGTGCACTGCAACATCTGCATTTGCAGTGTATCCTCTCTTGCGTTGGCAGTTTCCGTCTTTTAAACGTCATCTTTATTTTTAGCTGTGTCAACAACATGCCTGTCAAATCGATTTCATGCACCATCTACATAATCTCTCAGCGTCCTGCAAAATTCTGTCGAGTAAAATCTAGGATATGTTATGTCGAATTCTGACATGATTTACTTCTTTCGTTCATGGAAATTTGTGCAAATGATGATCCGTCTTTTTTTTTTACTGACTTTCACCTTCCTTGAATATAGAGAGTGAGAGTTTACCGAACAAGAGATTTGTCAGCCCCTGTACCTGCACAATGTCAATCAATGACAAAGATGTATACAAATTGAACATTTTAATGTTAACTATTTATAATAGGCGAGCATATGCTTACCTATAGAGCATGAATTATATTCAGATAATACTTTGCATTTGAAATTATGATTGACATAATTCAGATAATAAATAGGCTATATCCCAATCATTCGTAAAACCCCTAGGGAATATGGTCACAAACTGTTTTGAAATTATTTAGCAATTCCATTCCAACAAACAATGGGACTAGGCTAACTGACAAAAATGGGTGATTGCAAAATGTTACATTCGCTGACCGTTATTGAAGAGTTGAATACAAAGATAATATAGCACGCTTGGAATTGGGCAACAACCTTAGCAATGTATCTGATTCCGAGGTTTTACGCACCAACGCATAGTCGGCTAGAAAGTTAACATTTGTCGCCACCAGGTGGCCAGCTATTCCATCTAGACGACATTTTAGCAAGTTAGAAAATGGTTAGGAAATTCAAATAATTAGCAGGATCAACTAAGGTCGGGGTGAGAACTTTAGGCCTATATTCCCAGAGTTCTATAACGAGGCAAATTGATTAATCTTGTTTCCAAAAATATGCTTTTAACTCTTGCGGTGAAAGAAGATAGTTTCTGCTATTTGAGCATTGAGCTATGCTACATAGGCCTATATGCTCCGATGAAGGTCCACAGTGAATTGATGAACTTTTAGCTAACGTGCAAAGATTGAGCGAGCGAGAGAGACCAGGGTCCCCTACCAGCAGTGGGTTATAGGACCCACTGTGTGTACATAGGTTTTATGTGAGTTATATATTCATAACTTCACTGTAGATAATAGACCGAATGTGTGTCATTTCTTTAACTTAAAATGTCAGTTTCACAATCATTTTTATTACAGAGCCAGGAGTCTTTATGTACATTCGCTTTAATCTACGTTCAGATATGTACACAGGGAGGATATAGTATTGGTGCAGGTTTACCAATAAGCATTGACCACAGATTGGCACGTACAACTGAAAACAAGTACAGTAGTTAGCACCAATGTAGAACTCACAGTTTTCTGATAGTCCCTACAGCCTAAATATGTTGTCCAAAAATGAACCATACAGTAGCACTACATTTCACTAATTCATCACAAAATCGATCAACAACATCACAGGTTAAGATTATTGTCAACGCTTACTTTTCAAAACTACATCAATCAAGATATGTGGTTCAGTTTGAGTTGTTTCAGTTTGAAGCAACATATTTTCTTTTTGGAAAATGCATGTCAGTCAATACAGTATATACTGATGTGTGCAAATATTGTATTATTTCCCTTTTCAATGATATAACCGCCCCATTCTTCCGCTGTTTACCAAAACAGTGGCAGGGTGTACGCTTTGGTGTTGTTTGAACTGCAGATTGTCCCTTTAAGATGCAGAGTGCATACTTAGTCTCTTCACCAACATTATGGAGTGGGAGAGCAAATGGGGCACACTGTCGGCCGGTGACAAGTTTACGGACACTTTCAATGGAGATTCTCCATTGAGCATTTGTTTTAGTCCAGAACTAGGCTTAATATGGGTCCAGGGAATACATCAGTGGGGATTGGGGCACGCTCCACACACTCCCAGGCGGTTTCTTAGTCAAATTGAGTTCCATAACAATTATTGAAATGTTAAATATATTTAAGGGAACCACATTTGAGGTTCATTAGAAGAAGAAACTATATAACTGAAAGGAAAGTAGAGCTACGAGCATTACAGATGAGTCAACACCGTACAGCATTCAACTGTATGTGTATGCCATCAAATATACGCGGAATGATGTCAACAAGTCATGATTGACGACCGTCAATACAATGAGACGTTTGCGAAAGATTGTGAGAACTACAGTCCAGTGTTCATTTGTTGGAGATTCTGAGAACTACAGTCCAATGGACTTTTTCGAGAGATTGAGAACTACAGTCCAATATTACACCGAAGAGCAATCCAAGTCTAGCCCAGCCCTATACTACAGTACATGTAGGACTCTAGACTGTGGCCAGTCAAGTAGTTCAAGTGTTTGACACAGAAGTATTGAGTTTCCTGTGTATTTTTCTGACCACTGAGAACATCCTCCATGACAGTATGTGCATTTGAAATATACATAAAAATGGCAACACAAACAAAAACACAAAAAAACCTTTAAGGCTTTTACAGTTGCACGTCATCTTTACAATCCATAGTACAGTTCTTATGTGACGTTAAATAATCGAGAACGAGAGAGCTTCTTTGGCTTCTCTATGATGTTGGAGTACTGCTGCAAACACAGTGGTGTGTGTGAAATCAGCGCAACCGGGGATGAGGCCCACTAGTCTCACCATGATACAGGATTTGAAAAATGAATGTGGCATGGCATTTTCGATATAAGTTGTTTCACTGCACCATCTACTTTCATCATGTATCATCACTTATCATGCTCCACTCTCATGATGCATTCATACATAGCCTGGCTTACATCTGTACTAGATCTGAGAGACAACTCGACACTAAACTATTACATACGCGTTTAACAACGCGTTCAACAAAACTTTGATGAACATCAAAAGACAAACCCAAACACTTGTTATAACAGAGACCTAAATTCAAATGTCAATTTCACTTTTCAGTGCAGCAACACACAGCAAAGCAAATAATATTTGAAATCTTTCAAAGACTTTGGCGTTTTGGGTGAGCCTTCCCGGGGCGGGGGATCAGTTCTTGCACATTTGGGGCTATTCCATTGGTTACATTGTGCCAGGCCAGCTCAATCAAGCACAGCTAAAGTATTTGAAAGATTCCGAATACTATTTGAATCCAGGGTCTGATATCAATGTAATTTGTTGTTTATATCTGGTGCTATAAAATGTTTCCGAAGATGCATCGCTACAAGGGACATCTCATCTAGTATAATCCCCCTAAACTGACATGTTTCAATGCTTATTTAGAAGTCTAAAGTACATGACAAGAGCTCCTCCTGAAAGGTTGACCTGTGTTGCTATTAATTTCCTCTATGGAGCCCTTGGTGACAAGTGTTCTTGTGCATGTTGCGTCGTCTCGTCGGTCCCTCTTCGTCCTGTCACACCCTTCGGAAGACTTCGAAGAGGGAGGCCACAGAGTGCATGCGGTAAAAGAGGTTCATGGGCACGGCAAAATTGAGAACTGTTGTCCATATGGTGAAGCCAAACGTCTCCTGCTCCAGGCCGTTGTCATACTGGGGTCTGCAGCCGAAGGCGGGGAGGATCCAGAGCTGGAGTGAGGAGATACCAAATAAGGTTAAACTTACCTTGTTGTTTTTGTGTGTGGTGAATACGCCTTGTATTTTCATAATTCTCACACACAATACATTTCCCTACTGGAACATTGCATTAAAGGTAGAGAATAAGAGTAGCTAGTAGGGTAAGAAATGGGGAATCCTATGAGTTTGAGAACTAGTTATGAGACAATAACATCAATGCTGACTATTGTCAATAAATAAATGATAAATGATAAGTAAAAAAAAACAGCAAGCTTACTGAGATGTTGCACATGAAGAGGAAGACAGCGATGTTCTTCAGAATCTGCCTCTTCTTGCTCGGGGTCTCCGCTACGTTGTTCCCGACGTGCAGGGGCACTGCCGAATGTTTCCGTGGGCTGAATGTTCCGTAAACCTGTCCGTTCTCCACCTGCTCGTTCTCCAGCGTGACACAGCCCTTGTCTGGGTTCTCGTACGCCCGGTTGATGATGCCGTTGTAGGGCGGCGCCAAGGAGGAGGTCACAGAGAAGATCTCCGGCACAGGCCCCGCCGCCTCAGCGTCCACCCTCTCACCGTCCTCCCGCTGGCGGTAGAGGGACTCTATGATGAACAGGTTCTGGATGTACTTCTCCAGGACGATGAGCAGCGAGTACATCAGGTTGGTCCAGCGGTAGCTCGGGCTGCTGCTTGAGGCTGTCACAGCCACCACGCTGCACCAGGACATGAGCCAGGAGCCCACCGACGATCCGAATAGGATCTCTGTGTCCAGCGTCCGCGAGGGGTTCTTGGTGGTGTCCATGGTCATAGGGTCGGCACGGTATATGAGCAGACCCGTGGCCCCGGCCGAGCACATGAACACCAGCATGACGATGCCGTAGCAGTAGAACATTGCGATGGCCGACTCCCGGGTGTCCGTCGACTCTTCCACATGGATGATGTAGACCACCAGCACGCCGATGGTGCTGGCCAGGGCGACAAGACCCAGGATGGGGCCGACCACCAGTCCCTGGGTCCTGGTAGCCGGCCTTTTCCGGTTGTACTGGAGGTCAATGCTGCGCCCTATGTTCTTCCACATGACGAAGAGCATTGCAGAGACAAAGATGTGGTACTCTATGTTGAAGGGGTATAGGTAGTAGAGGCTGTTGGAGAACATGGAGCAGGCGCTGGTAGTGCAATTACAGTGAGGCTCCATATCCACTGAAACACATAGAATAAAACAATGTCTTGTCAGTTTCAAGCACAGTGAAATCCCACTTCTGCAACCATAATGTACTTCACAAAACAGTGGCCTCCAGTTTGTGTATACAACTAGACTACACAGAGGATGTAAACTCCCAAGTTATTCAAATATAACAAAATAAATTATATATGCCAATAAAGTATATTTCAACGTTTTTTTTCCCCATGAAGCCAGTTGTTTTCTTTGTGTCTTATATAACATAATTAATCAATTCTTTGCCATCAGAGTCTAAAGCAACAATACACTTTAAAGGGAGGTAGGAATTGAATTTAGAATTCAGTTATTTACCAAATAAATTGATCTGGACAGGAATATAGAGAAAATGTCCTGTTAGGGCCTCCCAGCTCAATGTCCTAGTCATTTCAACTTTGACAATCCTTCATGTACCAGTGGGTGGTCTGATAAATATTCCCACAAACTCCTCTTCACATGTGTGATGAGGATCATCAGGTTGGTGGATCAAGTGTATCAATCAACCTTCTGAACACCAAAATACACAATTCCACAAAATGGTATACAATGACTTCCAGTCTTTCCTCAAAATAATGCTTCCCTTTGTACTTGAAGCCCTTACCATTTGTACTACTCTTTCCTAGTGCTGCCCTCTAGAGACTGCTTTTAAACTCAACCCTGAAGCACCACTATCTCTACCCACTCACGACCCCCTCCCCAAAGGGTACCACTACGGCCCTGTTCTCTTTAATTAAAAAGGGAACAACAGTGGCACAGTCAGCCTCACAGTCGGCCGGATATGAGGGGGCCGGTGGAGCAGCCACGGCTTAAGATGTATCAGTTACTGTAATTGCAGCGCCCATGGGAGCAGCCCGGCCTGGGACAAAGGCGTCTGAGGTCGCTAGAGCTGGGGGGGGGGGTGGGTGGGTGGGTGGTGGGGGCCAGCGACCGTGCATGTCTCGTGAAACCTAAGAGAGAGGCGTTCGACACAAACAAGACCTGCCAGACTGCCTAATCCATCCCACCTTCCCCTCCAACCCCCCTCGCACCCCTGTCTTTCATCCAATGAAGTGAGCTTCTCAAGTGAACTATTGTCCTTTTTTCTTTGGGTACAAGCAGCCACTCGACCCCTGGTCCCCTTACCTATGGTGAGGTTTACATAGCCCAGGGAAGAGAGCCTTCTCTTGTGGTTGTTTAGGAAGTGCTCAGCCTCAGACATCACACCGTTGCACCACAGTAGCAGGTTGGTGAAGACTGCATGGATGACGCCAAATCTGAGGGAAACACACATGAAACAAAATGGAACAATATGAATTTACAATGACACTTTAAATAAGTACAATGTTTATAACAGGATAAATAAACTCATCAACTGTTTTATTGAATTGCACCAATGAAAAATGTGCTTGAGTATAACCTAAACATACCTTAGGCTTGAGAGGCGGGCATGGGTTGTGACAATCTCAAAATACTGGTTTATTATATTTCACACTACCTTTCAAAGGTCTCGAAGGTCTTGATGACGTCCTTGATGTGAAACCAAAGGAAATGCACCTAAAACAAAACTCAAAATTATACTTGTATCATGGCACTGACAGGACACACTATATAATAAAATAAAATAAAAATACAAAAAACATTCCATTTCTGGTGAAGGCTTTCATTTGGACTGTGAAAATGAATCATCAGAATGTGAAGGCCATATCAAGCGACCTCTCAGCTGATGGATTACGTTAGTGCTACATTAGACTCCAGAAACATGGACAATGACAGGATTATGTTGTACAGACAACTCTCTTGCCTGAGCAACAAAGCTTACATTATTCCACTCCAAGACAAAGCACTATACCTGTTTAAGTGGAATTTCGATACCATTACTCAATAACTTTTCAAACAGAGCAGCCAATTTACCTGTAACACTTTACATATTTAAGAGGACAAAGGGGTTTATTCATGGTTTATAAGCGGTTAACTGTTACTTAGCCTGTGTACATTGCAATTGTAGGCTCTAATAACACATTGGTTTAAACGGTGTGCTTGTCATTTAGCTGCTAGGCAAATACTGAGCTTATGTGGCTGCACTGTCAATAATAACAGTAATAATCATTAGAACATTCACAAGCATATTATTAAGCAAGCACCAAAAATAACAATCTTTAAATGAATAATTAACCGTTTGGAAATTACAGACCACTTTATAAATCCTTGAAAGTATAGGCCATAATGAAAAGCGTGATCAAATTAACATAGAATGGGGGTTGTATCTTACCTGCGCTATCGTGTGAGTTGCGTGGATGATAGGGTATACCCCTAGAACAGCCGACACGCATGATCGATAGCCCACAAAATAACCAATTCGGAAGGCATCCATGATCAACGAGAGGAGCGCAAGAAGAGTTAACCCACCTATATCAATGAAACATTCGTTATTATGGGGCTGCACGGAAACGGGAAACTATGCAAAAGAACCTTTAATTGCTTTTGATGTCAATAAAATGTTTGAAAACCGAAAACAAATATATTCGGAAAATACGCCACATTTAGCTAGTTGAGAAGCATTAAACTATATAAAACATTCAAGATATAATGTAATACCACGTTATTCCTATGGACTAATAACGACCTTGAGATTAAATAAAGAAATTTTTACGTAAGGGAAAGACTAAATCTTCCAAACATGCGTGTCAGCTTCACCTCTTATCCAACAGGTAGTGGCATGCACATCCTTTTCTGGCTGTAAGTTACTCTGCCTGTCTCTGCTCACGATGTACCATATCATCCATATCAGCTGGAGGATCATGAGGGTCGTGATAAACGACAGCAGGTGCTCTTCCTTCACTGATGCGCCATGGTGCGCAATGGCCAGCATCAGCGACACGCCGATCAACAGTAAATTAGTCCCATACTGGCCGCTCAGGATCTCCGCGTTCTTCTGCGGATAGTCCTCAGTCAAACTGACTTTCAACTTGGTGAATATTCTCTTTTCTCGCTCTGAGCTGGAGGACGAGGTAGTGGAACTGTGACTGTAGGACTTATTTAAACACATAAGATCGAGGCCTCCGTGCTCAACCATGGCGCCGAAATCTGTAACATTCGAGTCTGAACGTAAGAGCAAAGTCAAACCTGTGCGCTATAAGTGCATTTGTGGAAGGCCAAGCGCGCAACCTGTTGCAACAAGGCGGGGACGCAAATGGATAGGAACTGTGCCAATTGCATGTTGATTCAATCCAAAGACGGTCTCAATTGTTTCGCATGCTTTCAGTGTCCAGTTTCCCTAACTTCACTGTTTGATGTAACCTATTGTCACCCTGGACCATTTAGCTGAAATTAGGCTACTTTATAGCGCATAATATACCCTCTAGCTGTGTGAATTCAGATTAATAGATTGAGTTTCAGCCATCGGTGACCGCCATCCGTTGTCCGGTTGGACCTGTCAGACGTTTTTTTGCTAAATTGGTGGACTAGTAGTGCCAACCATTCACTTAATCTACATAAAAAAATTAAGTGATCATGGAATAACTTAATCCCCAAAAAGCTTTTTCGTCACCGGATCCTCGTTTCTATAGTCGTTGCCAACTAGCACTACTATCCAAGTCTCTGAAATCCGTTTTGAGGGGTTATCCCGTGTAAAATAAAAAGAAAACGATATTTGTCAAACCACTTAGGCGAGGTTTTATAGGTATGGGGCTAAGAGTCTTCCCAACTCTCCAAATGTGCTCGTCAGTCCAATAGTCCGTTAACATGTACCTCCACTTGCCTTGTCATGGTTAAGAACTATGCTTTCCAAGAGTGAAAAAAACTGAATCGGATTTCAATGGTCGAATTTACAATGGCCCTTTTTGTAAATGGATTTGTTTAAGTAGGAGGACTCATCTTCAATGAGAATTGCTCCCCCGCCCCCATCCCCTTGAAATGAAATCGTCTTTGGCAACATCTAGAGCACTAAGGGGATTGTTTTTTTCTATGTGAGGGGGATATAAGTAAAGTCAAAATTAACCTAGTCTATTTGTTGTGCCCCCCCCTCAAACACATTTATCAAATGCATGATAACATATTGCATGCAATAGGCTATCAATGCGTGGTAGATAGTGTGAGATACACTTAGTGAAATTGATACAGGTAGGAGTAATGGTTTAACAATGGGAGCCATTATATTTCAATATCCTTCGGGAACTCTGGGAAAATCTGACCCGGGAACCCCTGACCAAGATGTTGTCCCGAGTGGTTTACACCTTTTACGCATGACTCCAAATTCCCTTTGGTGCTTTTTATGTTACCATAGCTGCAGTTTTAGAGGCTGCAAATTATACATTGACCAGGGTGCATTGAATAGTGCTTACAGGAGAGGCGTAAAACAAATACAGGGCCATGAAATAATGATCAATTAGCTCATGAGATGGGTTGGCGCAGATCTATATCGAATCTCAATACTATTCTACATGCCTAATCAGAACTTCGTTTCCGTTGTTGTATTTACACTCGTTGTTTTGATCATTGCAGTCAAAGCATCAGGAAATTAACTCATGGACTCTCAGTTGAGGTGATCATCAGCGCTAACCTTTCTGAATGGGAATCCTAATCGGAGATGACACCATGTCGTAAATCATTGCTCTCGATTCCTATCAGTCAAGTAAACAAACATCCATTAAATGTTAATTCCATCAACCTGATTGATTCTGTTTCTGGGCATTTCAAATTGATTGGAGGCGGTCATTTTGAACAGTGGAGCGCGCGTGCATGCATGGTGGGGTTCCAACTTCCCTGAGCTCTTATTCAACCAAAGATAGGCCTATTTAGGTTTGAAACTTCCCTTGGATCGACGGAGTCGAGTGTTTTCGATTCTAGGCCAGCAATAGTTGTTTATTACAGATCGATAATATGCAGTTAGCCCTTTACACTTGTACCCATATACAGGTTGAACATGGCAGTTTTGGACACTGATAAGCTCCTAAATTGGAACACAATGGCTGTACAGTAATATGCTAGAAATGACATCAAAGCTCAGGCTCTGCACTTCACAGCGCTGGATGGGTTTTGACTGACAGCAGTTCTAAACTTGAGCACCGCATGCAACAAGAAGTTGCCCCCATCCCTCCCGCTAATTAAGCAGCTACTTGTTTGTTGTCTGAGTGAGGGACTCAATGTATTTTTAAAGATGAGACATTGAGGATGATGACAAATACCACTATGATGTCACACAAGCCAGCCAAACACCCGAGCCCAAATGTGCACTACACATTTCCATATGAAACTCATGTCATACACAGTGTCAACGTTTATGATCACTATGATGTACATAGTTATTTACGAGACGACATGGCGTCGTACTCTGGGTTGTTCTGAACAGAATGAGCCTGTTTGTCTGTTGTGATGAAAATGTGCCGCTGAACACACACCTAATGCACACGACTCCTTTCTATACACACCACAATTACGATCAGTTTCTCTGAATTGCCCCGTGAAAGCCTAAACCCTAAGATTGTACTTTATAACTTAGCTAGTCATGTTAGCAATAGAACAAGCTTTCAAATGATGCCCACCTGACCCAGATTGCGTTTTACACTGAGTGTACAAAACATTGACATAGACTGACCAGGATAATGCTATGATCCCTTATCGATGTCACCTGTTACATCCACTTCAATCAGTGTAGGTGAAGGGGAGGAGATAGTTTAAAGGATTTTTAAGCCTTGAGACAATTGAGACATGGATTGTGTGTGTGTGCCATTCAGAGGGTTAATGGGCAAAACAAAAGTTAAGTGCCTTTGAATGAGGTATGTCAGTAGGCACAGGAGGTTGGTGGCACCTGAATTGGGGAGGATGGGCTTGTGGTAATGGCTGGAGGGGAGTCAGTGGAATGGTATCAAATACATCAAACATGGTTTCCATGCGTTTGATGCCATTCCATTAGCTCCGTTCCAGCCATTATGAGCCGTCCTCCCTCAGCAGCCTCCACTGGTGCCAGGCGCACCAGTTTGAGTATGTCAAGAACAGCAACGAAGCTGAGTTTTTCCACAGTCAACAGTTTCCCATGTGTATCAAGGATGGTCCACCACCCAAAGGACATCCAGCCAACCTGACAACTGTGGGAAGAATTGGAGTCGACATTGGCCAGCATCCCTGTGGAACGCTTTCGACACCTTGTAGTCCACAAATTGACGCTGTTCTGAGGGCAAAATGGGGTGGCAACTCAATATTAGGAAGGTGTTCCTAATGTTTTGAGAAGTTTTTGGATTGCGTAAACCTCAATAGTAATTGTGTGATGTCGGAGATACAGGTCTGTGTTCCAAAAAAAACAAATACAATTGTGCTTGCTCTAGTTCTTCAACGGCACAGCTGGAGACTTTTCTTTGGATCAGAAAAGTACATTTAAATTACTTAGGAACTGTGCACATTTTGGAGAGTTGTGTGGCCACGTGGAGTTAGGACTAGTCCTCTCACTACCCCACATTTTCCAGGAATATTCTTATCACGAATGTATACAGAGTATTTTCAGATATTGTTCTGAACAAATGCGTTGAAAAGTACAGGAAATGTAAAATGCACATAAAATCAACAGTAATATTTGGATTAAATCTTGTGTCAGATGAACTGTTGTGTCCTGACCTTTGGTCTAATAACTTTCCCATTATCTCCAAATTGTTCCCTTTCAGTTGCTACCACAGTTATGCATACGCTTTTCATATACTTCTGTAAGAAACATTTCAATTTAGCCCTATCCGTATAAGGCCAATTCCTATGAGTGTAAAAGGTTTTAAGGTGTCTTGCTCAAGTGTATCTTATTGCAGTTGTTAGTAAAGGGTATTTGATTCTACAACTATCTTGCAGGTGTAGGCCTGTACATTTTTAGGTAGGCCTATAGATTTTCTCAAGGAGATTATAATAACTGATCCCACAACAGTTAGACAACTACAGTATAGCTCATCTTGATGCAACAAAAACCACTTGTCCACTTAAATGACCTATTAGTCCCACATACAGTATTAAATAAATATAGACACTCAAGTTCATATCAATAATTCTGACAGTTAGGCTTTTTGCCAACAATACAGGAAAACAAGGTTGACATTAGCTACAAACCATTATTTATTAAGCAGATTTTACAGAATGTAAGCACACATTTACAATGTTAATAGCACAATGGCTTTGTGACTCAAAAATACACATGCGATACAAAAACAATTAAAGCACTTAAAAAGCTTTGGTAATTTATCAAATATAATATATTCACGTTTAAAAAAAAAAACTTTCCTGAACATTATCAATTTATTAACACGAACGTCAAACTGTCGTCATTGTTGAGGCTTTAGTTCTGTAAATGAAACAAAAATAATTGCACTCAGCAGTAGGTACTTGGTTATCTATTATTGGTAGTTATGCAATACAATGATATAATTTTGAAATGGAGGGAGAAGTATTGGATGGAACAAATATTAACAATACAGTTCACAATACCGATTCTTACACAATCTATATTGTTGATTCATAAGACCATCTTTATTTACATTTTGCTATCTTACCTTAACATCTCACCCAAGCATGGATATGAGCATAACACCTCCCATGAACTGGGTAAACAGGAGGATGGGGGTGAGGAACGACCACACAGGCCACAGTGCTATATTTAAACTGGGGAGAAGAAATAAAAAAATGTGCTTGATCAAAATCATTCTGATCACCTTTAGAGATATTGTAAAATAGGCTAACAATTTACAAACCAAAAGCATTATGTAGCCAGCTAGCTATGCCATTTGTGTCCATTCACATACAGTGGCTTGCGAAAGTATTCACCCCCTTGGCATTTTTCCTATTTTGTTGTCTTACAACCTGGAATTAAAATAGAATTTTGGGGGGTTTGTTTCATTTGATTTACACAACATGCCTACCTACCACTTTGAAGAATTTTTTTTTTGCATAACTATTCACCCCCTCCCCCCACCCCCAAAAGTCAATACTTTGTAGAGCCACCTTTTGTAGCAATTACAGCTCCACGTCTCTTGGGGTATGTCTCTAAAAGCTTGGCATATCTAGCCATTGGGATTTTTGCCCAATCTTCAAGGCAAAACTGCTCCAGCTCCTTCCAGTTGGATGGGTTCCGATGGTGTACAGCAATCTTTAAGTCATACCACAGATTCTCAATTGGATTGAAGTCTGGGCTTTGACTAGGCCATTCCAAGACATTTAAATATTTCCCCTTAAACCACTCGAGGGTTGCTTTAGCAGTATGCTTAGGGTCATTGTCCTGCTGGAAGGTGAACCTCCGTTCCAGTTTCAAATCTCTGGAAGACTGAAACAGGTTTCCCTAAAGAATTTCCCAGTATTTAGCGCCATTCACCATTCCTTCAATTCAGACCAGTTTCCCAGTCCCTGCCGATGAAAAACATCCCCACAGCATGATGCTGCCACCACCATGCTTCATTGTGGGGATGGTGTTCTTGGGGTGATGAGAGGTGTTGGGTTTGTGCCAGACAGTGTTTTCCTTGATGTCCAAAAAGCTACATTTTAGTCTCATATGACCAGACTACCTTCTTCCATATGTTTGGGGAGTCTCCCACACGCCTTTTGCCAAACACCAAATGTGTTTGCTTATTTTCTTCTTTAAGCAATGTTTTTTTTTCTGGCTACTCTTCCGTAAAGCCCAGCTCTGTGGAGTGTACGGCTTAAAGTGGTCCTATGGACAGATACTCCAATCTCCACTGTGGAGCTTTGCAGCTCCTTCAGGGTTATCTTTGGTCTCTTTGACGCCTCTCTGATGAATGCTCTCCTTGCCTGGTCCGTGAGTTTTGGTGGGCAGCCCTCTCTTGGCAGGTTTGTTGTGGTGCCATATTCTTTCCATTTTTTAATAATGGATTTAATGGTGCTCCGTGGAATGTTCAAAGTTTCTGCTATTTTTTTTATAACTCAACCCTGATCTGTACTTCTCCACAACTTTGTCCCTGACCTGTTTGGGGAGCTCATTGGTCTTCATGGTGCCGCTTGCTTGGGTGGTGCCCTTTGTTTAGTGGTGTTGCAGACTCAGGGGCCTTTCAGAACAGGTGTATATATACTGATATCATGTGACACTTAGATTGCACACAGGAGGCCTAATTATGTGACTTTGGTTGGACCAGATCTTATTTAGGGGCTTCATAGCAAAAGGGGGTGAATACATAGGCACACACCACTTTTAAGTTTTATATTTTTTGAAACAAGTGATTTTTTTCTTTTCACTTCACCAATTTGGACTATTTTGTGTATGTCCATTACATGAAATCCAAATAAAAATCCACTTCAATTACAGGTTGTAATGCAACAAAATAGGAAAAACACCAAGGGGATGAATAATTTTGCAAGACACTGTAGATCAATAACAGGGTATGCTTTAATGAATATTCAGGTACTTTTTGCGAAGATTTCAGGAAGGCTGCCGTGCTACAGAAAACAAAGAAAACTAAGGAGGGGTGCTTGACAGCAATGACAAAAATCCAACAAAAAGGGTTTACCCAACTTCCAAAAGGACTAATTCGAGGCAGAGACGAGTTGGAGAACTCAACAAAAAAGACAGATTAATTTCTTATTTTCTCACTTTAATCCACTGTTGAGGATGAACACTAGATTAAAGTAAGCAAATAAGAAATTAACCTGTCTTTTTTGTAAACCCCGGTTAATTTTTGCAAAGTTAAGTGATGCGTTTCCTACAGCCTTCGTAGCTAAAGTAATGTTATTTCTCTGCAAAACCCAGCCACAAGAGAGTAACAATTATACAAATGTATGTTTGACACTTAATATTCAATGCTTGAACTAATGATATTTGTAACATAAAGCACCTTGCACTTCTACAAGAGGCGTAAGTTAATGTCGGCAACAGGAAGAAAAAAAACCTACTTTATGTTAACACATCCCATGTCAGTTTTGAGGATGTACAATGTAATTGAAAGAGTATTACCTGCATGATGCTGCAATGAAGGCTGCTGTGGTAATAGGAGCAATAGCAGGGTACTCCTGGTCATAGTCCTTTATGCCCTTGAACCACTCCAGGTATACGATGCAAAATGTGGCCAAAGATAGGCATATTCCCAGCAGTATCACACCGAGATTGAACCACCAGCTGGAAAACAAAACCCCAAAGCAGCAAATACATGATAGGAACTTCGGTAAATGCAGTCATCATAATTGCGTTTTGCAAACATTGAGTATTCAGATAATCCTGCATGAATAAAATGTGCCTAACCAAAAAAGAACAAATAAGCACAATATTTGGGACTTTTCCAATTCCATTTGACCAATTCTCAAGTCTGGATCCAGGCTAACAACCCATTTGATGAGCCTACTAATCATAGATGGCCTACAGCAAAGACCTACACACACAATTCCTCATCTTTTCAAACTAGCTGGATTGGTTTGCGGACAAAATATTTTTTCCTCAATACAACACCTTTTGATATCCTCATTCTCCATGAGGACCCGGAAGAAGTCGAAATAATACGTCAACCCAACAGATGACACAATCCAGAAGATGGAATGGCGGTTGATCCGAGAGAGTGGTTTGGCATCTTTCTCTTCTTGACCTGCAGGTTTGAGACAAAATGCCATGGTCACTGGTAATGAAGTAGGGCTAGATCATCACTTATTCAGTTGATTTCTCAAAAGAAACAGCAAAGGCCTACAGTGATCATGTGTAATTGCGCTCACAGTTTAGTGTTTAGAGATTTGTTGAAGGGTGCTACACAATCTAGCTAGGCCTATGCATGATGATAGTAGGCTGTAGCCTAGGCTATTCAGCATCATTGAGTTTAATGCTGAATATTGTCAGTTTGCCAAGGGGTTACAAAAACAGATTGAATTTACAACAAAATATGAGAACAGAAGGTGCCCAATCCGCACCTTTTAAAGGTTCAAGACATTTCAAGATGAAACAGATAGCACGAGGGGCAGTAGGCGATAAGATAATTTTTTGGAAAGCCTATTAATCCCTATAATTTAGCAGTTGATTAAAAGTATCAGAGACAGGAGTTGGCTGGTGAAGTGGACAAGCTGCGAGGTCTGTCCTCAGGTATGAACCCAGCGCACTGGCATTGGAACAAAAAACAAAAATCTCCTCTAGTTGAAAATCCGGGCCCACCAAGATGCTGCTGTCTCATACTAGACAGTTCAAATAGTAACTTCAAAGGTAATTTAATAGTATTAAAAATAAAGGAATATTTCACATGAATAATGTCAGTATGGCACAAAATATTGCAAGCGTAAAAGAATACCATATACTGGACCATCCAGCCAGCCAATGTTGGGTCTGCTGTTTCTTTTGATGCATATCAGCTTACGCAAGCACTGGGCTGAGTCTTGAGTACAGTCCAAAAGTATAGTCTGAAACTATCATGTTGCTGCAGTGCTGACACAGCATTTGCACAGTCAAAACAATCAAGAATCAGTGGCATGTTGCCCAGTTTGGTTCTGAAGATAAGACAATTGTTCTCTCTGTTGTCAAATCTGCCTACTGGACCTCCTGTGTGATGGCACAATGTTGGCTATATTTAAGTTATAATACCTAAAGCCGTGGTTTGGAGGATATATTGGGCCGTGTTAGGTTCGAGACTAGGGTTGCAAAATTCTGGGAACTTTCAATAAATTCCCTGGTTTCCAGAAATCCTGGTTGGAGGATTCCGTATTTCCTGCTTATTCCCTTCTGATTCCGTGATCCTCCAACTAGGATTTTGGGAAACCAGGGAATTTATTGAAAGTTCCCGGAATTTTGCAAACCTATTCGAGACAAATACAACAGTTAGAATCATTAAAAACATTATTTTTATGAATGAATTCATACGATTTCATCCTTCCACGAAGATATAGTCCCGAGGTTGCTACCCAAGCCGCCTGGTCGTTCGTTCGATTAGCATTGTTTCCAGCCAAGGTTTACAGGTTGTTCATTTGATTGGCAGGTTACTATGGAAAACAAAAATGGTTGCTATGGAGCAGGGGTTGGAACCAAAATTATTTTCCAATCGTTTCGAACCACTATCCGACCAGCATAATAAAGGTCTGAACTGTTTCGAACCAGAAAAGTACCAGTTTATATCGTTCCTTTCCATTCCTTTTTTAAACTTGTGAAATCGACAGTTTTTACATTTAACTCATTAATTTACTCCACCAATCAATCAATGCAGATAGAGCAGCTTTCTATGGACCAGGCAAACTAGTTGTTTACATGCTTGATGAACAGACAAGCGTAGTGTGTGAGATGCAACTGAAATTTTGCAGGGTGGGGAGAGAGCAAGATAGGGGGTGGACATGGAGGAGGCTTGGCATCATAATATGAGGTGCATTATGTGTTTACGATATTAGTAGGCCTATCATTACTTCAACGAATGACATAATTATATGCCAACTAGATTCCTAGCTAGCTACGGACAAGCGGTAAATATGGAAGAACTTTGAACATCCAAGAGTTGTCTCAACGCCAAGGCTAGCTCAACACCCCTGGGCCAGAGCTAGCTAACAAGCTTGTGGGTACAGCGGCACCAGAATTTAAAACACATCTTACCTTTTGGTGGTTAATAAATCCAATGTGAAACGTCATAACTTTTGCATCCTTAACTAGCATAGAAACTAGCTGGCAGGCAAACAATAGAAGGATACGTTTCTGAGTGACAGAGTGAGTGTCACGCCCTGACCTTAGTTATCTTTATTATTTGGTTAGGTCAGGGTATGACGAGGGTGGTATGGGTGTTTTTGTCTTGTCTAGGGGTTTTTGTATATCTATGGGGTTTTGGTATTGTCTAGGTAAATGTAGGTCTATGGTGGCCTGAATTGGTTCCCAATCAGAGACAACTGTTTATCGTTGTCTCTGATTGGGGATCCTATTTAGGTTGCCATTTTCCATTTTGGTTTTGTGGGTTATTGTCTATGTGTAGTTGCATGTCAGCACTCGTGTTTATAGCGTCACGTTCGTTTTGTTAGTTTGTTTAGTGTTCTTCGTTTAAATAAAGAAGAATGTATTCATCTCACGCTGCGCCTTGGTCTCCTCGTTATGACGAACGTGACAGTGAGTGCTTTGCATAGGCACTTTGATGGCATTTTTTTGTAGGGACTCAAAAAAATGCTAGGAATGTAAAATAACGTTATTAACCTATTATCATGCTTTTAAAAGAATGGTTCTGTTCCGGAACACTAGAGATCACTTTCATTCCCAGTTCAGTTCCTCAAATTGTTATTTCCCGATTTTCTGTTCTGTTCCCGTAGCTGGTTCCAACCCCCACTACGGAGGCTCTTCCCCCTTTGCTAGCTAGCCAACTACACAGCTAACAATCACTTCAAATTGAAGCTGGAAAGAACGCAACTACTGCATTTAGTTTAGTTTGACCTGTTTTTCTATTGCCATTTTTTAAATATATCCATAAAAATGTCTGAATAACACAATTTCAAAATGTTTTCTGAAAGAACATTTTTTTTTTATCAATCACTTCTATAGTATAGTTCAGATTAAGTCATTTGGTGTGATGAACAAATAACAAAGGAAGAAATGCAGAGAACAGGGTAAAGCAATTTTACCAGTTTTATTTAGATTGTCATTTTGGAGACACCTATTGGATAAATGTGTCAACTGCTCTCAAAAAGGTTGGTCTAGTTTTTAGGCTTTGTGAGCGGGTTTTGAGTGGTCATTGGCCTGCAAATTTTAGAAATGTATGCAGGGTTGCCATGTTTGTGGTTTTCCTGAAATTGGGCTACTTTGAAAACGATTTAGCGGGTGAAAATGTATTGGTCGCAGGTGGCGTGTTTTTGGGCCACTTCTAAATTGGCCGGAGGCCACCATGGCATTTCTCTTAAAAATATATATATATATATTTCACTGTTCTCTGCTGCTGCTATGAGTGAGTGAGAGAATTGTGGGGAGGGCCGGAGAGGTGTGTGAGCATTGAGAGCACTGGTTGAGAGAGTGCTGCAGCGGATGCAGCACACCCACACGTTTTACCAGTCGCAGGTAGGCTATTTAGATTGGTAATTATGGAGACATCCCTTTTCTATAAAACATATTAACGCACTAGAACTGCTATAATGGCGACAAAGCATGGAAAACGACTTTAGGTGCACTAGAGCTCTTTAGATAAATTCTCTCAAGAGGTGGTTTAAAGTAAATTGCATTCTGATGTCGACTTTTCTTACAGATAACAGTATTAAGCGAAAGGTTTTACTCGTGCTCAGTTCTAGGGTCTGGAGTGCTGCGCGAGTGGAAATTTTAAATGGAAGTTACGGAACTGCCTAGCATGCTTCTGTTATGGGGGAAAAGTCCACAATGAAAATTACATTAAATGTGGAGAATGATAGGGTACATTTGCATCTGTTTACCATCAAGTAGGCTATTAATTTATATACCATTGTAGTATACTGTAGCCTACCATTTGGTACAATAAATATATTGAAATGACGATATCACTGGAGCCATTGCGAATCAATTTGTGCCACCTGTGTAGCCTACCTGGAGCTGGCAAATGGATTTGATTAAATAGCCTATTACTCAGTTTGTTGTTGTAGTCTTGTGTTATTATGCAATTATTAATGGCCATGTTTAATTCATTAAATTGAAAGTGATCATTTGTGATCATGTTCACAGCTCTATTGCAAAAGTATCATTGAGGATATTTCCCTGAAATTAGATGTTGGCCTACCAGGGGCTATAGGTTACCTGCATCTAGCTCAGCAAACCATGGCAAAGTTTAATTATAAACACAGATTTTAGTAAGTAGCATATGCCTATTGCAATAAGTCAATCTCGCAAATAGGCCATTTATAACAGTAGTCTTAACATCTGGCCATTTATAACGGGTTGTAGTCTTAACATCTGGCACATAACAGCAGCCCATGTACCACGGGAATGACTTATTTTTTTACTGTTTTAATTACGTTGTGAAGCAGTTTATAATTGCAATAAGGCAACTCGGGGGTTTGTGGTAACGTTATATGGTCATTATACTACGGCTAAGGCTTATGTCCTAAGAACAGCCATTGGCCGTGGTATTTTGGCCATATTACACACCTCCTCGGTGTAATAGCAATTGGAAATAGGGAAGTTGAATATGATAGGCAACGACACAGTCCAAGTAAGTTATTTACGACACATTCATTGATTTGTTACTTCTTTAAACTGTCGTCTGTGCTAGCTGCTAACGTTAGCTACGAGGGTATTTTAATGGCTAACAGTTAACTTTACTTACTCTTTTCGTTGCCGTCACCTGCTGAAACCCCTTGCATAAGAAGTTCAGCATCTTTCTTGAATCTATTTCGCAGATTTACGAAATCACTACCAGCAAGCATGTTTGATACCAGGCTGTTTATCTTGTCTGACTGGCTAGCTTTGGCTAACGCTTCCTGTTCACAGGTTTGCTGGTGACGTTTATTTAATGCGACAGTCGTAGCAGGGGGAATTCAAAGAATATAGGCGCGATCCTTTTCCCAGGTTTTCCTGAAGCATGCAACATTTTACAATGCCTGGAAAGGTGTTTTAAGCAGTGGTGTAAAGTACTTATGTAAAAATTATTGAAAGTACTATTTACTACTATTTTTGGCTATCTGTACTTTACTATTTATATTTACTTTTACTTCACTACCTTCCCAAAGAGAATGATGTACTTTTTACCCCATACATTTTCCATGACACCAAGAGAACATCCATGGTCATCCCCACTGCCTCTGATCTGGCAGACTCACTAAACACATGCTTTGTTTGTAAAGGATGTCTGAGTGTTGGAGCATGCACCTGGTTATCCGTAAATTAAATAAAAAACAAGAAAATGGTGCCATCTGGTTTGCTTAATATAAGGAATTTAAAATGATTTATAGTTTTACTTTTTATACTTAAGTATATTTTAGCAATTACATTTACTTTTGATACTTACGTATATGTAAAACCAAACACTTTTAGACTTATACTCAAGTAGGATTTTACTGGGTGACTTTTACTTGTCATTTTATATTAAAGTATCATTACTTTAACTCAAGTTTTGGTACTTTTTCCACCACTGATTTTAAGTATCAATCAACCACATCATAGTTATAGAAAGAAATAGTAACGGTGTCTTTTTGTAGGCACTGACAAAGGCTAACTCTGCCATGGATCCTTGGCCAAAGTCTAGGGGGAAATGAATGTTTCTTGGGGATTAACACCGAAATGAGGTCTGTGGTCAACACAGAGAGATCTTATACATTTTGTTCTATGATATCTCATCAGCTAACGTTACTCTTTGTGAATTTTGAAGCATTTATGTAATCAAAACAAGTAAAACGTTAACAATCTGCTAACATCTAAAAAATAAAACTACACCTCAGGTCTCATGCCATTGATGTATAGCGGACATGCTGAGCTTACACCTTATCAGACGGACCCAAAGTCTTCTCTGGACATCGTTCGTAAAACAAATTAAATGAGCACCTTCCCGCTGAAGAGATATGGTTGCAGCCTGGAGCAAAACAATATAACATCCTTGCATTTTCTTTAGAGCTGGTAAGCAGAAAGCTAACCTAGATAACTAGCTTTTTGGCGGACTGTAGCGCAGACTAGTTTGGCATGATATGAAATGTTGTAGTTACATTTCTCTTTTTTAGTTTTGTTATTTGACCATTTAAAAAAACAAGCACACATAAAACTTTAAAAAGCCATACATGCACATTAATAAAATCATCAAGGATAACACAAAGTCTGGGACTTATTTCCATTGTGGTCCTCTTGAGACAATATGGCTAGACAAGCTCGAACACAGTATGGCAGTGAAATATAAAACAAAAACAGAGAAGAAGAACATCTACAGTTGAAGTCAGAAGTTTACATACAGCTTAGCCAAATACATTTAAACTCAGTTTTTCACAATTCCTGACATTTAATCCTAGTAAAAATGCCCTGTTTTAGGTCAGTTAGGATCACCATGTCACGGCCGTTGAAAAAAGTGGACCAAGGTGAAGCGTAGTGAGTGTACATTTCTCTATTTATTTAAAATGTCGCCAACAAAACAACAAACGAAAAACAACCGTGAAGCTTACAGGCCAATAGTGCCACAAACAAAGTTAACTACCCACACTGAAAGGAGAGAAAAAGGGCTACCTAAGTATGGTTCCCAATCAGAGACAACGATAGACAGCTGTCCCTGATTGAGAACCATACCGGGCCAAAACATAGAAATACAAAATCATAGAAAACAAAAACATAGAATGCCCACCCCAAATCACACCCTGACCAAACCAAATAGAGACATAAAAACACTCTCTAAGGTCAGGGCGTGACAGTACCCCCCCCCCCCCCCCCTCCCAAAGGTGCGGACTCCGGCCGCAAAACCTGAACCTATAGGGGATGGTCTGGGTGGGCCTGAGACAGTGAACCATTAACCTCTACTACTTGCTCCCTTCCTGATAAATAAGACTTTACCCAGCCTAGATGGATACTGCTTAACTCCAGTGCCTCCAGTTTGGACATTAGGAGACAGTGGTTAACTGTATCAAAGGCCTTTTGTGGGTCAAGCATTACCATTCCACACAGATTTCCCTCATCAATCTCTTTCCTGATGAAGTCAGTCAAGTAAAGTAGACATGAATCACTGGAGTATGTATTTCTAAAACCCGACTGAAAATCATACATTAGACCCTGTTTGCTAACATATTCATAAATTTGCTCATGTACAACTCTCCCCAGGATCTTTGATGTTATACAGAGGATAGATACAGGCCTATAATTACCAGGGTCAGACTTTATCCCCTTCTTATACAGAGGTATAACTTTTGCTTATTTCATGTCCCTGGGAAATGTTCAAGAGAGAGATTAACGATATGCGTAATACAAGGGGCAATTTGCTCAGCAGAATCTATAAGAAACCTTGCAGAAATATTATCCAGGCCTGTGGCCTTTAAGCTCTGCCATCATACTGACTATTTTGGCTGTTTCTACCTTTGCAAAAGAAAAAGAGTTTGGCTGAACCCCTAACTTTACATAATACTTCTTGACTTGGTTGCTTCCATACAGACCAGAACTGGTGGGCAGCTTGCTAACCAGCTTGCTGGCAACAGAAGTAAAAAAAGAGCAACCAAGCAACCTCTGCTTTTTCATATACCACCCCCCCCCTTGATGTTCAGTCCAATACTGTTTAGATTGTTTTTGGTAGTACTACTACAGCCTAGTTCCTTAAATGATTTACAAAGCTTTTTAGGGTCATTTTTGTTCTCAGCAAAGTAACCCCTCTTAGCATCATCCATCCTGCTCTGTGCTTCATTTCTGTGACATTTATATAGGACAAAATCATGCTGCTCTTGAGAGTTCTTCCATTTTTAAAGGCCTTATTCCTTGCTTGGATAGATTCTAAAATCTCATGATTAAATCAAGGGCTAGATCTCTGCTTTACCCTGAACCGTCTAACAGCAGCCATCACATTCACCACATCAAGGAATCTACATTTAAATACTTCCCAGGCACTGTCTACCCCTACACTGTCTACCCCTGTATCTAGCACAGGTGACCAGTCAATTTTACCCACTTTCTCCCTAAACTTTTCAACACAGTATTTTTTGAGTCCTCTGATTCTAACGGAATCGTAACAGGTTAGAATAATTTACACAGCAGGTTAGGAGATTGAAAGTAGCAGGTTAGGAAAAGGGTTATCTAAAAGGATTTTTTTTTTCTTTTTTACTTTATACTTAAAAAATGCACAAATCACAGACCAACATGGTTCATCAAAATATATATATATATATATCCTTATGTTTGCTTGCTGAGAGGGTACCTAAAGATCCAGTCTCAAATCCAAATTGGAATGATATAAAAAAAAAAGAAAAAAAAAAGCTTGGTATATTAAGGGCTAGTTTCCAAGCCAAAGCTGAAGCCTCGTCCTGGACTAAAACGCTTTCAATGGAGATTCTACATTGAGCATGCTTTTTAGCCCAGCTCTAACTTTAGGCTTAATCTGAATGGGTATGCCTATAGCCTACATTTCACAATATGACTTTGAAAAGTATGTTAAGAAAAGTATTTAAAAGTCAGACTGCAGAAATGGCTACATAAGGTGATGAATCCAAGTGTGGAGAAAAACCTGCTCATCGCACACTTAATTGGGAAATACAGTACTATATTCTCAGTGGCAGGTATGGAAGCTTATCTGTTACATATTTTGGGGCGGCAGGTAGCCTAGTGGTTAGAGTGTTGGGCCAGTAACCGAGAGGTTGCTAGATTGAATCCCAGAGCTGACAAGGTAAAAATCTGTCATTCTGCCCCTGAACAAGGCAGTTAAACCACTGTTCCTAGGCTGTTATTGTGAATAAGAATTTGTTCTTAACTGACTTGCCTAGTTTAAAAAAAGTATACTTTTACATACAGGCTACTTGGCCTGAATTCTACACTGCACAACAACTTCAGTCTTGTCCAATTCCCAGATGGGATTTGTATCTGTGAGTGCAGGGGAATCAATTATGCTTTTTGATGCCTTATCAAAAAATTGTTGAAACTTGCCTCAACTGATGTTGACATACATTATATTTGACTATTTATAATGGCTTTCAGTTAAGTGTGTTTTTTCGTTTTGTTTACATTACTCCAATTTGGCATGTTTCCTTGAATGCAGTCAAATGTGAATGTTGACAGCAGCTAAAATATGGCAATTATGGCAAGATATTTTGTAACACTCATTTAGGTAAGCCCCTATTGTCTCTGGCTTGTTGTCTTTCTGTTTCTCCATGTCAGTTATGCAACTCATTTGTTACGCAGGCATTACTTTTGTTTGCTTAGCCTTTCAAAATAACTTTACATTTGTCTCTCTTAGTAACATAGTGTGCTACTGGGTAAGTCCATCACTCATCAGCTTATGGGTAGTGACACACCCAAGTTGTTTTCAGGTTGTTTCCCCATAATGACACTACCACAGCGTAGCTTGTTAAACATGCACAGTAGATGCCAGCTGCCGTTCGAGGAAGTATGAGATTCAAGTGAACATTTGAAATTCATCCGAGCACCACACTGGTTTAGTACCTCCAGTGAAATCTATTCATGAATATTGTAAGACTATGTTTGTATATTTAAAAAGGTTGAAGGTGCTGCCTCTGGTGGCCAGTTCACTAAATTGGATAGATAACCCGTGTCGCAATATCACATGCAAACCTATTTGTATGCCCTAACCCATCTGGACAAGAGGAATACCTATGTAAGAATGCTGTTCATCGATTACAGCTCAGCATTTAACGCCATAGTACCCTCCAAACTCGTCATTAAGCTCGAGACCCTGGGTCTCAACCCCGCCCTGAAAAACTGGGTCCTGGACTTCCTGACGGGCCTCCCCCAGGTGGTGAGGGTAGGTAACAACATCTCCACCCTGCTGATCCTCAACACTGGGGCCCCACAAGGGTGCGTTCTCAGCCCTCTCCTGTACTCCCTGTTCACCCACGCCTCCAACTCAATCATCAAGTTTGCAGATGACACTACAGTGGTAGGCTTGATTACCAACAACGACGAGATGGCCTTCAGGGAGGAGGTGAGGGCCCTCGGAGTGTGGTGTCAGGAAAATAACCTCACACTCAATGTCAACAAAACAAAGGAGATGATCATGGACTTCAGGAAACAGCAGAGGGATCAGCCCCCTATCCACATTGACGGGACAGTAGTGGAGAGGGTGGAAAGTTGTAAGTTTCTCGGCGTACACATCACGGACAAACTGAAATGGTCCACCCACACAGACAGCGTGGTGAAGAAGGCGCAGCAGCGCCTCTTCAACCTCAGGAGGCTGAAGAAATTTGGCTTGTCACCAAAAACACTCACAAACTTTTACAGATGCACAATCGAGAGCATCCTGTCAGGCTGTATCACCGCCTGGTATGGCAACTGCTCTGCCCATAACCGTAAGGCTCTCCAGAGGGTAGTGAGGTCTGCACAACGCATCACCGGGGGCAAACTACCTAAACTCCAGGACACCTACACCACCCGATGTCACAGGAAGGCTAAAAAGATCATCAAGGACAACAACCACCCGAGCCACTGCCTGTTCACCCCGCTATCATCCAGAAGGCGAGGTCAGTACAGGTGCATCAAAGCGGGGACCGAGAGACTGAAAAACAGCTTCTATCTCAAGGCCATCAGACTGAAAAACAGCCATCACTAACATTGAGTGGCCGCTGCCAACATACTGACTCAACTCTAGCCACTTTAATATTGGAAAAATCTATGTAATAAATGTATCACTAGCCACTTTAAACAATGCCACTTTATATAACGTTTACATACCCTACATTACTCATCTCATATGTATATACTGTACTCTATACCATCTACTGCATCTTGCCTATGCCATTCGGCCATCACGCATTCATATATTCTTATTCATTCCTTTACACTTGTGTGTAAAAGGTAGTTGTTGTGAAATTGTTAGGTTAGATTACTTGTTAGATATTACTGCAAGGTCGGAACTAGAAGCACAAGCATTTCGCTACACTCACATTAACATCTGCTAACCATGTATATGTGACAAATACAATTTGATTTGTAATCATGTTTCAGTACTATTACTTGGATCAATACTGACAGCTTGAGCAAGCCGTATTATTGAAATGTCCAAAGCCAATATCATGCGAGGTCTTATGGGTCGCTCCACAAATAGTGTCTTTTATGTCCTTTAGACAAATAAGTGTAAATTTGTCTTAATTTTAATTTAACAATTGGATATCCCATCTATGCTCTAACTAAACCATTTGTTTTATCTGAAGATCCCTGTTTTGGCATGTCTGGTCATATTTGTGCAAATTCTAGGAATAATTTAACCCACTTAACACCAAGGTTCTCCCCGGTGTTCACCATCAGTGGAAAGACCTAGTTATTTTGTTGCTTTGGGAATGTAATTTCTGAAGATTTTTACTTATTTAATGTGATTATTGATTCATTTACATCTGTCCCTCAGGTTTAATCTCAATCCTCTAACATGAACTGAAGTAAAACTATTCCTTAAATCTTAAAAAAAACAAAAACATATTGAACATCTACTAGTCAAATTACAGTATAAAAAGCAGGTGAGCTGGTTCTACTCTTTTCCCCCCCAATTTTCTGGTGGAAAACTGAGCATAACACGTCAACTCTGTTACCCATATAGATGGCTAGAAATGTTTTAACAATTTTAAACCTCTTGAGATGGGAAACATATTTATTATGAAGTTAAACATGTGGTCTTTATGACCATGTTAAAATTTGGTGAAATAAAGACTATTCGTGTAATGACATTTATGCTTTGGCGTATTCTGTAGGGTCTGCACTGAAAAATTATTTTAAAAAGTGAGCTTGAACCCTAATACAGGCCAGAAAACACAATTTTAATACTTGCAAACTTGAGTAACAGCTTTGCTAATACCCAAAGTATGCAATATATAATTACAGGTAAGCACAGCGATGAATGAGGATCAGTGTTAAACTCGGAAGGATTAGCAGGAGCTTCATAAAGCTGAGGATATTTCCTCCAGCATCTCCTAGTGACTGTGGCCGTGGGTGTTTGTGTGCAGTGAGTGTGTATGCAGGTAACAGGCTGCTCATTTGAGTGGTGGAAATCAGACAGCATTAAAACTTCACCTGAGGCTGACACCAGTGTCTTGATTCTATGGCGCTTCTGTGTACCCGGCCAAATGAACCCCGTTCTGGGTGCCGAGGAATGTGCATTAGCCCCGTCCCGTGTGAGAGTCAAATTCACCTCAGGTGCACCCCTCCCCTTCCACATCCAATCCCAGAGATAAGGTACCGTTTCACAGCCGTACTGTGGGTTGGAATGTGAAAGAGCCGGTATCCTCCACAACCACTATTAACCCTAAGGCACATGAAAATCATTTTTGTAAATTCTTATTGCTCAATTAATAGGATGCAAACAATTAAACAAACAAAGCATGCAACAAGACAGTGTTTATCTTGCTGAACTAAAGCCTAAGTATTAGCCTGGGGTGAGTCCAGGTGGGCCTCCGCACTACAGTAAACAGGATAATAGGAGGGGTGTTCGACAACAATGACAAAAATCCATCGAATGGGCTTACCAAGAAAAACTTCCAAAAGGAATAATTCAACTAATTAATCTCTGCCTTTTTTGTTAAGTGCTCCAACCTCTTTGTCTCGAATAAGTCCTTTTGGAAATTTCTTGGTAAGCCCTTATCACACAAGTGCTTCTAAACCACCTCCATTTGTCAGTCTTGCTTTTACAGAAGACTCATTAGGTCTGTTCACACCAATCATTAAACAAGTGTCTCTATTCAAATGAACAAATTTGGCACATGTTGCAAACAGACTGCCTTTAAAAAGCAACAAATCCCCTTGAAAACCACCTATTTGGCATTGATATGAGTCAGAAACAGTTATTCTAGTATCAAAATTGACTACAGTGTAAATAATCATATATTAAATGGTCAGTCATGTCCAAAAAAGTTTGGAACATCTGTACGTCAAAATGGGTAAATGAAGGTTGGGTGCTGATTTGACACAGTCCATTTTCCCACTAACATGGTACGACCAGCTGCGGTGATTGCGCTTTATCCAATAGCATAGACAGAGAGGCAGACCTGCCCAGCAGCTGACTTTCTTTACATAAGACATGTCGCATATTTTCTAACCTCAGAAATACTGCACCAAACACCTTAGTTAAATGTAAAATTACTCAACTAAAACATCCTCGGCAAAAGCGTCAACATTTATCACGGCGTTCTTGAGTTATAGATTCTTTCTGGGGATTTTGAGGACGTGAAATAGGCTAGTGTCTCATGGGGAACAAACATCATTAACCAAACGTGGAATCTTTCAGGAAACACACCCTCAAGACTGATATCTAATTTTTCTAATGAGCAACAGAAAAACACATGCAAATTGGCATGTTCAGTGGCTCTTTACACTAAAGCCTGCATTGTTTCTAGTCTTAAAGAAACAAGACAACATTGGTGTCCAATTAAAAGTCAGTAAAGGGTCATGACTTGGTGTTAAAGATGATTTAATCTTTCAGGTGACGTCTTTAAAAAAAATGACACGCATACCACGGTGAGTTGTTAAAACAGCCATGCTGGAATTCAAGAGAATTCATGAGAGATTTACATCTACTTTACAAGCCTAACTTTGTCTTTTAATTCTCTAAACTTGGGGTTGCCTTTAATCTTCTTGTTGAAGAGTGCGAGCAGCTCCTCTTCTGATTTGAAATTTCCCTCTCCGCTGAATGAGTAGTAAGCTGACAAAACCTGGAAGGGAAAATGTATTGTGCCATTAGTGAAAACAGTGACAATTACAATCATGACCATGTCATATCACTATAATAGCCCTACGGGCATAATGTAAAATGGTTAAATATGCTGTTCCAGTAGTATGTATGAACTATATGTGTGCAAATAAAAGTGAGATGCCAGAAAAGCTGATCTCTAACTATCTTGTGTGATGCACAATATTCCTAGATGTCTGATTCAGATGAACATACCTTCTTCCTGAGTTTTTTCACCGCAAGTCCTTCTTCAGGAGATTGTTTTAAGACTGCCTTTATCGTTCCTTTCCAATTGAACTTTCCTGGAAGTCAAACAAGAGCATTAGTTGATCATGGCTAATCAAATTGCATTGGACACATGCGCCAACTAGAACAGGTGTAGACTTCACAGTGACATGCTGTTTTACGAGCCCATTCCCAACAGTGCAGTGTTAAAAAGTAAGACAAATATTTGCCAAATAAAAAAGGAAATAGTAGCACGAAAACAATAAAGACGCTATATACAAAGTGTACCATTACAGAGTCAATGTGTATGGGTACATGGTAGTTGAGGTACAGTATTTACAGTGCATTTAGAAAGTATTCAGACCCCTTTTCCACATTTTGTTACGTTATAGCCTTATTCTAAAATGTATTAAAATTGTACTTTTTCCCTCATCAATCTACACACAATACCCCATAATGACAAAGTAAAAACAGGTTTTTAGAAGTTTTTGCACACAAAAAATGAAATCTCACATTACGTAAGTATTCAGACCCTTTACTCAGTACTTTGTTAAAGCACTTTTGGCAGCGAATACAGCCACACGTCTTCTTGGGTATGACGCTACAAGTTTGGGACACCTGTATTTGGGGAGTTTCTCCCATTCTTCTCTGCACATCCTATGAAGCTCTGTTAGGTTAGAGCGTCGCAGCACAGCTATTTTCAGGTCTCTCCAGAGATGTTTGATCAACTTCAAGTCTGGGCTCTGGCTGGGTCACTCAAGGACATTCAGAGACTTGTCCCGAAGCCACTCCTGTGTTGTCTTGGCTGTGTGCTGAGGTTCGTTGTCCTGTTGGAAGGTGAACCTTCACCCCAGTCTGAGGTCCTGAGCTCTCTGGAGCAGGTTTTCATCAAGGATCTCTGTACTTTGCTACGTTCATCTTTCCCTCGATCCTGACTAGTCTCCCAGTTGCTGCCGCTGAAAAACATCCCCACAGCATGATGCTGCCACCACCATGCTTCACCGTAGGGATGGTGCCAGGTTTCTTCCAGATGTGACGCTTGGCATTCAAGCCAAAGAGTTCAATCTTGGTTTCATCTGACCAGAGAATCTTGTTTCTCATGGCCTGAGTAGGTGCCTTTTGGCAAACTCCAAGCGGGCTGTCATGTGCCTTTTACTGAGGTTTGGCTTCCGTTTGGCCACTCTACCATAAAGGCCCGATTGGTGGAGTGCTGCAGAGATGGTTGTCTTTCTGGAAAGTTCTCCCATCTCAACAGAGGAACTCTGGAGCTCTGTCAGAGTGACCATGGGGTTCTTGGTCACCTTCCTGACCAAGGCCCCCCCCCCCCCCCGATTGCTGAATTTGGCTGGGTGGCCAGCTCTAGGAAGAGTCTTGGTGGTTCCAAACTTCTTCCGTTTAGGAATGATGGAGGCCACAGTGTTCTTCGGGACCTTCAATGATGCTGACATTTTTGGTACCCTTCCCCAGATCTGTGCCTCGACACAATCCTGTCTCGAAGCTCTAAAGACAATTCCTTCAACCTCATGGCTTGGTTTTTGCTCTGACATGCACTGTTAACTGTGGGACCTTAACTAGACATGTGTGTGCCTTTCCAAATCATGTCCAATAAATAGAATTCACCACAGGTGGACTCCAATCAAGTTGTAGAACATTTTCAAGGATGATCAATGGAAACAGGATGCACCGGAGCTCAATTTCTTGTCTCATAGTGAAGGGTCTGAATATTTAAGTAAATACGGTATCTACCCCCCCCCCCCCCCTTAGCAAAAAAAATCTACACCTGTTCTCGCTTAGCCATTGGGTATTGTGTGTAGATTGATGAGGGATTTTTTATTTTTGAATACTTTCCGAATGCACTGTACATGTGTGTAGGGGTAAAAGTGACTAGGATATATAATAAACAGAGTAGCAGCAGTGTATGTGTGCGTGTGGCGTCAATATGAGCGTGTCTTTTGTGTGTGTAAGCGTATGTAGTGTGTGTGTATGCATGTGTGTTGGAATGTCAATGAGTGTGTGTGTGTGTGTGTGTGTATAGAGTCTAGTAAGTGTGCTTAGTGAGTGTGCATAGAGCCAGTGCAATGGAGTCAGTGCAAAGCAATTAAGATAGATAAATAAATAAATAATAGGGCGGGGGGGGGGGGGGGGGGGGGGTTTCAATGTAAATTGTAGCCATTTGATGAACTGTTTAGCGGTCTTATTGCTTTGGAAGCTGTTCAGGTGCCTTTTGGCCACAGACTTGGCGCTCCGGTAGCGCTTGCTGTGCGGTAGTAGAGAGAACAGGCTATGACTTGGGTGGCTGGAGTCCGACTACATGCATGACAATTTAAAATTGAAGGTGCTTTTGTTGGATATCAAATAATCACTGTTTCCAACTATTCTTGAAAGAACATTCATGTAGGCCTACTCTGCAGCAGAGGGACGTGTCAACACTGTCCCCTGGTGGCTTCATTTTCAAAATGTAAAAAACTGAGGTAATGAACTAAGTCCAATGTACGTCCCAAATTCTCCACTTCTCTCGAAGTGTGCACCCTTCTCGTCATGGATTTAACAAAGTTGAAAACTCCCTCCAGCCAATGCTTTTTAATCCACGAAAGGGGCATGTGCGGTGTGCAAGTGCACACATCGGGGGAAAAAGTGTGGTGAATTGGGATGAATTGGGTCTTTTCACACTATGAAAACTGTGCAGGACAATGAGCACATTCTCAGAAGAACTGGTACCTTTGGAACTTGTTTCTCCTGCAGCACCCTCTGCCTCCTCCTCAGTCGCCTCTGTGTTTTGGTCATCTGGAAGGTAGAATAAAAAGAAACTGAATCAAAGACTAATGTGCATTTTCCAACCGCAAATGTGAAGAAGAGAAGCAACGCGGAGTGTCACACTCACTTGAGAAAAGAACCCCCTGAAAATGTGTTAAATACCTCCGGAACTGTCCTTTTTACTTGTCTTCCGTTTCTTGGTGGTCACATCTCCTCCAGCATCTTCCTCAGAACTCCTCTTCCTTTTTTTGTCCTTTCGTTTGCCTGCACTGGCTTCCTCCTCCTCCTCCTCCTCCTCGGTGTTACCGTTCTCCGAGGCTTTCTTTTCTTTCTTCCCGCTCTTCTTTTGTCTTGCCTCTTTGCGCTCACGCTTGTTCAACTTCTTCTTCTCTGGTGGTGGCTCCTCCGATGTGCCATTCTGATGGCCCCCATTAGTCTCGGTTTTGCTTTCAGCAACAGACTGCTTGGGTTCCTCTGTCTGAGTCAGGGCTTCGGGAGCCAGCTAAAATCAAAAGTTTATTCATATAACATTGTTTTGAATTATGAAAATTATATCAATTGCTTTAGTTAACGTCACCTGATTTGTAAAAATACACATTGATTCTGTTTTATATATCATATACACTGAGTATACAAAACATTAGGAACACCATAATATTGAGTTACAACCCCTTTTGCACTCAGAACAGCCTCAATTTGTCAGGGCATGGATTGTACAAGGTGTCGAAAGCGTTCTACAAGGATGCTGGCCCATGTTGACTCCAATGCTCCCCAAAGTTGTGTCAAGTTTGCTGGATGTCCTTTGGGTGGTGGACCACTCTTGATACACACAGGGAACTGTTGAGTGTGAAAAACCCACCAGCGTGGGTCTTAACACATAAACCGGTGTTCCTGGCACCTACTACCATACTCCGTTCAAAGGCACTTAAATCCTTTGTCTTGCTCATTCACCCTCTGAATAGCGCACATACAGTCTGTGTCTCAAGGCTTAACTTTTCTGGGATAGGGGGCAGCATTTTCACTTTTGGATGAATAGCGTGCCCAGAGTGAACTGCCTCCTACTCTGTCCCAGATGCTAATATATGCATATTATTAGAAAACACTCTGAAGTTTCTAAAAATGTTTGAATGATGTCTGTGAGTATAACAGAACTCCTATGGCAGGCAAAAACATGAGAAAAAATCCAAACAGGAAGTGAGAATTCTGAAGCTGGACGATTTTAAACTCATCGCCTATTCAAATCCCAGTAAGATATGGATCTGTTTGCCCTTCCTACGCCTTCCACTAGATGCCAACAGTCTGTAGAACGTTGAATTAAGCTTATACTGTGATGTTGAGCCGGATGGGAGCTGTTTCAGTCAGTGGTCTGGCAGAGAGCCAAGTCCTGGTCACACGCATTTCACATGGTAGCGACTTGCGTTCCATTACTTCTACAGACACAAAGGAATTCTCCGGTTGGAACGTTATTGAATATTTAGGATAACAACATCCGAAAGATTGATTCTCTACTTAGTTTGACAAGTTTATTCGACCTGTAATATAACTTTTTTAAGTTTTCGTCTGACGTTATGCAGGACCTGCACTAGCGTTTGGATATGTTTACTAAACAAGCTAACAAAAGTAGCTACTTGGACATAAATAACGGACATTATCGAACAAAACAACAATTTATTGTGGAACTAGGATTCCTGGGGGTGCATTCTGATGAAGATCATCAAAGGTAAGGAAATATTTATATTGTATTTTCTGATTTATGTTGACTCCAACATGGCAGATACATTTATTTATTTTCTGAGCGCCGTCTCAGATTATTGCATGGTTTGCTTTTTCCGTAAAAATTTTTTTGTAAATCTGACAGCGGTTCCATTAAGAATAAGTATATCTTTAATTCTATGTAAACCATGTATCTTTCATCAAAGTTTATGATGAGTATTTATGTTATTTGATGTGGCTCTGCAATTTCTAAGGATATTTTGGAGGCATTTCTGAACATGGCGCCAATGTATACTAAGATTTGTGGAAATATATATTCACATTATCGAACAAAACATACATGTATTGTGTAACATGATGTCCTATGAGTGTCATCTGATGAAGATCATCAAAGGTTAGTGATTAATTTTATCTCTATTTCTGCTTTTTGTGACTCCTATCTTTGGCTGGGAAAATGACTATTTTTCTGTGGCTATGTACTGACCTAACATAATCGTTTGATGTGCTTTCGCCGTAAATCCTTTTTGAAATCAGACATGTTGGCTGGATTCACAACAAGTGTAGCTTTAATTTGGTGTCTTTCATGTGTGATTTCATGAAAGTTTGATTTTTATAGTAATTTATTTGAATTTGGCGCTCTTTATTTTCACTGGCATTTGGCCAAGTGGGACGCTAGCGTCCCGCCTATCCCAGAGAAGTTAAAAATCCTTCTTTAATGTGTCTCCTCCCCTTTATCTACACTGATTGAAGTGGATTTAACAAGTGACATCAATAAGTGATCATAGTTTTCACCTGGATTCACCTGGTCAGTCTGACATGGAAAGAGCAACTGTCCCTAATGTTTTGTACACTCAGTGTACAGTACTAACGTGACATCTGTCCAGTGGTGTCAAGTGTCAAAATTTAGATAAAAGTAGGGATGCACGATATATCGGTAAGCATATTGGAATCGGACAATATTAGCTAAAAATGCCAACATCGGCCTGATGTCTAGTTTAACGTCGATGTGCAAAACCGACATCAAAGCTGATTAACCTAGCCCACGTCTGCTGTGTGGATCTATTTTTTTGAAGTTTCAAAGGAAGATAACGAAATGTCCATATGCAACGTCTGTGCTGCTATTATTTCCAGAGGGGAGAAAGTGAAATCTGTCAATACCAGAAACCTAATAACTAATTTGAAAGTGCATCCCCCCAGACGTTCAGCGGCTACTTAGAACAAAAGCAGAAAAAAAAACCACACACACTTCCAACAACTAAACAAGTTCTAGTCGAGCAGTCATTTGAAAGAGTAAGAATTTCAGCGAGACAATTCAAAGGCGAAATCCATTAACGCCAAGATAACGGAATTCATTGCCTTGATAATCAACCACTATCTGTCGTGGATGATGTTGGCTTTCGCCGACCGGTTGAGCACCTTCAGCCCCGGTACACACATCTAAGTAGGTGCTATTTTTCAGATGTTGCCCTACCAGAGTTACACAGTATTGTTGAAACGCACATCCATGAGCTACTTGCTATGGGCATCACTGCTATTAGCTTCACGACTGACATTTGGACCAGCGATATCAGCCCCATGAGCATGCTAAGTCTGACAGCACAGTGGGTCGATGAGAATTTCGTACTGAGGAAAGCCGTATTGCATTCTCAAAAATGTGCTGGTTCTCATACCGCTGCTGCCATTTGAGAACATGTTTCAACCTTGGAAACATGAACACACTCCTAGCGCCACTGACTCGAGAAATAAGTTCATCAACTGCATCTGCAGCAGACGTGATACCCTCTGACATGGCATTAAAAAGCCTGTTCAACAAAACTGCAGACACAGAACGTGTGGTTAAAAAGTCCTCTACTAGAGGTTGTGAACAAGCGATTCTGTGGCATTCTCTCTGAGGTCTCTTTACTGTGTCGCCACCATTCTCGATGCTAGGTACAGGGACCGCTACTTCGATGCAGACAAGAAACAGGGTTTACGTGAAATGTTACAGACAGCTGGACAAGATGGAAACGGACACAGTGACAGTGCACACCGAGGAAGAGGACCCACGGCGGAAGAGGCCATGGACAGACAGAGCTGAAACGTCACTGCTTGACATGTATGATGAAATCCTGGTTGAGAATGAAACGACTGAACAAATGAACAACGAAACAGCACAGCAAGTAAGTGAAAGAAATATTTTTTTATATTGGGTTTCGGTATTGTGGTTTTTGGCAAGGAAAATATCGGTATTGGCCAGAAATGTAATATCGGTGCATTCCTAGATAAAAGTGTTTGCTAAATGACCCTAATTATGTTAACACTCTTCCTTTAAGAGATACTCACGCTGCTGGTTGCTGCTGAAAAGATGTCCCACACCTGGTCATGCAGCGTGGAATTGTGGATCTTCAGACTGTTCTTCATCCAGTTCTGATGGAGTGAGCACCATGTGACAGCATTATTACAACAGAGTGATTTAACATTTCAACAAGCCAAGCATAAAATAGCAGTAAACGGACACTGCGGGCCAGCACAAAGTCACGCACCACTGACAATAACGAACCATCATATCCTTAGCAACGACAGAAATAACCAACCTGGAACTTCGACTTCTTTCGTGGGACGTTATCATACGAACTGACTTGATTTAGAACATCTTTCAGCTTGGCACTGATTCCTGGTTTGTTCATGGCGTCTTGGATCCTCTATGGAAAAATCTCATCCATTAATCATCTACCCACAAAGTGCTGATAAACAAGAGGGAAATCAGATGAATGATCTATTTCTCACTTGAATCCATTGTTGCTGTTTGACATCCCCTTTTTTGGACTTAGCCTCATAGCCCTTGCCTCCATACTTTTGATCCTCACTGATGCATTTGATGTGGTCCTTGTAGTCATTTCCCCTGTTGGGGGAAGACATAGAATAGCTATGTACCCATCATAATCATTTACCTGTTCAACATGTGATGTTGGCTTGAACCAGTATGTGTTTGAGACAAAGCACAGATTCAAACTCCCATTCATCAGCTCTGCAAGCGTTATATCAAAACACGTTTGTTGATCGCAAAATATGGAGTTTCGCTAAGCAGCCATCTTCATTTACTCCTGTTACGGCCGGTATCTATCCCAATACCTAATCAGTTTAGTCCTAGTTATACGGTGCCTACAGAAAGTATTCATACCCCTTGACTTATTCCACATTTATTTTGTTGTGTTATAGCCTGAATTAAAAATGGATTCAATAGATTTTTTCCATCACCCAACGACACACAATACCCCATAATGACAAAGTGAACCCGAGTTAATACATGTTAGAATCACCTTTGGAAGCAATTACAGCTGTGAGTCTTTCTGGGTAAGTCTCTGAGAGCTTTGCACACCTGGATTGTACAATACTTGCCCATTATTCTTTTTAAAATTCTTCTGTCATATTTGTTGATCATTGATAGAAAACCATTCAACTCTTGCCATACATTTTCAAGCACCTTCAGGTCAAAACTTTCACTCCAGTGTAGATTTGGTCTTCTGTTTTAGGTTATTTTCCTGCTGAATTAAATCTCCCAGTGTCAGGTGTAGTGGTCGACCGATTAATCGGAATGGCCGATTAATTAGGGCCGATTTCAAGTTTTCATAACAATCGGTAATCGGTAATCTTTTTGGACGCTGATTATGGTGTCCTCCACGAGGAGACTGCGTGGCAAGTTGACTACCTGTTATGCGAGTGCAGCAAGGAGCCACGGTAAGGTGCTAGCAAGCATTAAACGTATCTTATAAAAAACAATCAATCTTAACACAATCACTGGTTAAACTAGTAATATCTTCAACAATGTGTAGTTATCTAGCTTGTACTGCGTTGCATATAATCAATGCGGTGCCTGAAATTGTGTCACTTCTCTTGCGTTCAGTGTAAGCAGAGTCAGGGTATATGCAGCAGTTTGGGCCACCTGGCTCGTTGCGAACTGTGTTAAGACCATTTCTTCCTAACAAAGACCGTAATTCATTTGCCAGAACTTTACATAATTATAACATAACATTGAAGGTTGTGCAATGTAACAGCAATATTTAGACTTGGGGTTGCCACCCGTTCAATAAAATATGGAACGGTTCCGTATTTCACTGAAAGAATAAACTTTTTGTTTTTGAAATTATAGTTTCCGGATTTGACCACATTAATGACCTAAGGCTCGTATTTCTGTGTGATTATATATTATAATTAAGTCTATGATTTGATATTTGATAGAGCAGTCTGACTGAGCGGTGGTAGGCAGCAGCAGGCTCGTAAGCATTCATTCAAACCGAACTTTCCTCCGTTCGCCAGCAGTTTTACGCAATGCTTGAAGCACAGCGCTGTTTATGACTTCAAGCCTATCAACTCCCGAGATTAGGCTGGAAATACTATAGTGCCTATAAGAACATCCAATAGTCAAAGGTATACGAAATACAAATGGCATAGAGAGAAATAGTCCTATAATAACTACAACCTAAAACTTCTTAACTGGGAATATTGAAGACTCATGTTAAACGGAACCACTAGCTTTCATGTTCTGAGCAAGGAACTTAAATGTTATCTTTTCACATGGCACATATTGCACTTTTACTTTCATCTGCAACACTGTGTTTTTGCATTATTTAAACCAAATTGAACATGTTTCATTATTTATTTGAGACTAAATAGATTTTATGGATTATATTAAGTTAAAATAAAAGTGTTCATTGTTCATTCAGTATTGTTGTAATTGTCATTATTACAAATATATATATATAATAAAAATTGTCCGATTAATCAGTATCTGCTTTTTTTGGTCCTCCAATAATCAGTATCGGTATTGAAAAATCATAATCGGTCAACCTCTAACATATACACATATATACATATTTTTAAAAACACATATTTAACCCCTTTTTTGGGTAGCACAACACTACCTTCATACTTTCATATTTTTTTTAACCAGTACCGGTTACCTTCAGACTAGTCCCGTGACACACCATCGTGTTTGTGACAGTCTCCCATTTCCTTAGAGTGGACATAATAGTGTCCTGACCAAAACCAGACAGAGCACACATTACACCAGTTTTAAGGTCTCTTCACTGGCTGCCTGTGAGTTTGAATTAATTGTAAGATTCTTCTATTAGTTTTTAAATCAAGCGACTATTGTGCAACCCAATACATGTCAGATATGCTTTTAAGTTATGCATCCAGTAGATCCCTCTGGCACTGGCCTTTTAACTATCCCAAAGCCTAGGACCAAAATGCATGACAAGGCAGCCTTTAGTTATTATGCCCTCAGCCTCTTGAATAACCTGCAAGAGAATCTAAGGGGGGACAACACTGGAAATATTTAAAAGAGATCTTAAAACTAATCTTTTTTTAGCTTTGCTTTTCCATAGGTCACGTTTTTTTAATCTTAAATTTGTTGTGGAGTTAATATTAGAGCTTTTTTTCTCCTTCATTTCCCCCCCTGTGAAGCACATTGCGTTGCATTCCATGTCTGAAATGTGCTGTATAAATAAAGCTTGATTTGATACCTTGTGTATATTGCCAGTGATCGTTACTGGATCGTTTCCACTGGATGTCATAAGGTGAATGCACCAATTTGTAAGTCGCTCTGGATAAGAGCGTCTGCTAAATGACTTAAATGTAAATGTAAATGTTACTCATTGTGTATTTATTATTACATGTTATTAACTTTCTATTATTTCGTATACTTTCTTTCTCTGCATAGTTTTGAAGGGCCCGTAAGTAAGCATTTCACTGTTAGTCTACATCTGTGTTTTACGAAGTATTTGATGAATGCAATTAGACTTTTATGTACTTCCAAATAAGGTCTAAATAAAAATGTACAAGCAATCGAAAAAGTGTCTCTTCGGCAGCCCCAATGCATACATTTATATTTAAACCTTTTTTGAAAGTACATATCAGCCGTAACGGGAGTAAATTAAGATAGTTACTCAGCGAAACTCCATATGTAGTGATCAATGAACGTATTTTAACGTTATAACGCTATAGCAGAGCTAGGAATGAGAGCTTTGAGCGCTTGAATATGAGCCTTATGGGCGTTAGAGGTGTCTAACGCACAGACAGATACTGGTTCAATGTTGGCTATGCAAAGCAAGCAACCAAACTGCGATGTACCCAACATAGCAAGAGAAAAAAACATTCACAAGCACTTACCAAAAGTCTTTTCCGCAGTCAATGCATGACAAAATTTCACATCCACGGCACATGTTCATATGTTTATCGACTTGGGCTTTCTTTAGTGATTCACCACACGCATTGCACGTGAAGAAGACCATGTTGGACTAACGTTAGCTGACTACGTACTCGCTAACGTTAGCTGATACTACCGTTCTTTTATGGCTCAATGAATACTACCAACTAACACAAGTCAATGAACTCAACAAAGCAAATTCCTTTTGGACAACGTTGCCTTGCTTGCTATATACTATGCCAAATTACGTTTAGATCGATACAGAGTGAGACACATGGCATGGGCCAACAATTCCTGAACTAACTTACCGGGCGGTAGCTAGCTTACGTTAGCCGGCTAGCTTACTCTAGTCATGCAAGGAACAAGCTTGTTACTTAGTAAGTAACAACGGTATTTGAAACAAACATTGTGTCATATGACTGATATGAAGCTACTACATAGGTCATTAGCTGTAGTAGCAATACAAAGACGTTGGGGAAAAAACGCATGTAGGTTCGTCAGTGCAAAGTTTTAAAACACGCGACTTCTTTCAAGACAGGAAGTGTTACATTATTTCCCTTCCGGAAAGGCGGCAGATGGTTTTGAGGAGTTCCAGTTCATGACATGAATCTTAAATAATTTCTTATGGCCCTGGGCCCAGATTCACAAAACCTTCTTAATTAATCCTCCTGTTGTGTTCGTTTCATGTTAATTAATTCTGTGTTCCCGGTCCAAAATGACCGCCCCATTATAGCTGATTATAAATCCATAATAATCCATATATTATTACCTAATGTTGTGTTCGATCTTTTTTATCAACTTACGTTCTTGTGAACATTACAAGTTTTGAAATTTTATTTGCTATTTATGGCCTGCAGGCCTCATTGACCTGAGTAAAAAAAGCATAATGTATGGATTATTTTGACTATAAAAATACTCAGATGAAACATATTGTGCTATTTATCATAGACTACTTTGTGTCAAAGTTTAATAAGGACATTTGTTTTGAAACCATTTCAAATGTTTAAATAGTGGCACAAAATAACATCTGTTGTGTTCACGGTCAAAACTGACCGGTATGATTTTATTAGTAAAGAAAGGACATAGGCCCAAAACGACACATGAAAACTTTACCATATTACAAAATTAATGTCTGAACACATTAAAGAACAACAGTAACAATAACAGTATTACTAACAATAACAAAAACATTCAAATGTTCACAATATGTCAATCAATGGTGGTTACATTTTGTGTGTTCTCATGCACATGTTGGACAATACATGGTGGTTGTTGCATGTGCCTTGCAAATATATGCTCTGTATATATGGCACATAATGCTCGTTTTGACATCTCTTTAGCACCTCTTCATTTTGTCTCTTCTGTCTCTGGCGGCCGTAGATCTTGCTTCTGGCCCTTGTATATCTCCCACCAATCCAGCCGAGGATGATGTTCAAGGAAGATGTTGGTGCCTTTGAATGAGGGGTGCCACCATGGCTTTCCCCAACTCTTCAAGGAATAATCTCCTCTTGAAGAATTTCCCCTGCTTCCAGCCTGGATTCACTTCCATCCACACCACAAACGCGTTGTAGGCCGACACATCTAGGATGTTGAAGAACACCACCATGGGCCAATGTGCCGTCATCCCCTTACAAGAGTATGTGCCAGTAACCTGCAAAAGTGGAAAAATCTGTAAATAAAATAATGAGTACATGCAATTGATACTTCATGTCTTGCATGATGACGTGAAAAATTGCATCAAGCGTTGTTTTAATTTATCACATCTAAAACATATTTACATATTCAAATGAATAGAATTGACTCCATATTGTTCACAAATTCAATGAGCATTTCACCAAACAACAACATCTCTTATTTTTATGGTGCAGATAAAACAATCTGGTAATAGGAAAAAAAGTACATGAGACTTGAAACATAAAAGTAACATACCTTGTCAAGGTTGTCAACTCCCCCTTTGTTCCTGTTCTAATCCAGGACAGCGTTGGACTTCTTGTCCTCCCTGGTACTCACAGCGACATCCCTGTGCAGAGTTGTCATCAGGAGCACATTCATATTTTTCTTCGGGCAGTAGGACATGAGTGTGTGTATCGGTGAAGGTAAGTTTAGAGGGAAAACAATCCCTGTCCTTGGTAGTGAATAAGGCAGGAGGCAACTCAAGCTTGTTCCTCCTGACCGACCCCACCATGGTAATTTTTTGGGGAGCAGCTCCAGACCATGAGCATATGAAGTGAAGAAATTGTCACATGTTATGTTGTGCCCCTGGAGACCTGCAGTCATTTCCAGGACCACCCGCTTCCCCTGGTTCCATTCGGGAACACCGTCAGCAGGTATCCCGGTGTGAACCTGTATGTTCCAGGCATAACTTGTCCTGGCGTCACATGCTGCCCATATCTTTATTTCATATTTTGACGGTTTGCTTGGCATGTACTGTTCGAATGGGCAGCGTCCCCTAAAAGCGACCAGACACTCATCCACTGTGATGTCTGGACTTGGGTTATAGATGAGTGGCAGGCACTCCATCCACTTGTGCTAAATCTCTCTGATCGCTGCCAGCTTGTCTTGTTGATGGAGGCCTGGTCTTGTATCACGGTTGTCGAAGCAAATCACCCGTGGCAACGTGTGAAATGTCTGGAGTGACATAGTGGCACGAAAAATTGCCCGACCAGACTCTGCATCCCATAAACTGGTGGTAGATTAGTTTCTGGATCTGTATCAACCAGCCAAAATCAAGAGACCCACGTATGCTTGGATGTCAGTCCGGTCTACCTCCTTCCAGTTGTCTTTGTAAACGCGTCTCCCCTCCAAGTTTGTCATGTTTATCACTATAGTTTCGATTGACTCTGTCAGGAATAGCCCGAAGCAGGATTTTATGTCATCAACCTGGGATATAGCGTATCTCAATGGCCCTGGGGTTATTCTGATAACATTTTCAGTCGACAGCCAACCTCTCAGGTGGGGATGAAGACCAGGACAAATTCCCATTCTTTAACCGGAATGTAACAACAACCTCAGCAGAGCCCTGTTCCTCATCACTGGATTGTTCCACATCGGTAGTCTCTTGGTCTTGATCATATTCTGTATTGTCTTCAACTTCTGACACTTCCTCCTCTAATGCATCTTCGCTGTCAGTTTCCTGGCTTATCTCCTCCTCACCAGTGTCATGATCAAAGATATGATCAAGAGCCTCACATACCGTATGTCGTTTGGTCATTGGGCTGCCACAGAATGAATTGTGAGCAAGACATCAAAAAAGCTTTATATACCAGAGCTGCGAGAAAAGTTCCATATATTATTGAAACAATGTTGCGATTGTTTGTGAGAATGCCAACAGGTGTGGTTCTCTTGGGGGAAATATTATTTTGGGGAAAGGTCCCCTTGGGGGTTGCCATGGAAGCCAAGAAGGTGGTCTGAGGTGTGTGTGTGTGTGTGTATGTGTGTGTGTGTGTGTGTGTGTGTGTGTGTGTGTGTGTGTGTGTGTGTGTGTGTGTGTGTGTGTGTGTGTGTGTGTGTGTGTGTGTGTGTGTGTGTGTGCTCAAACACACATGCATGTGGGGGTCTGGGAGAGGAAGTGTGTTCATCTGATGAATGGGCAAGTGCCTGAACTCAATTTTATACACTAATTGTAGTCTCACCAATTCCTTTCTAATGACCAGTAATTTTTGACCGGGAACACCACAGGTGTACAAAAGTTAAATAAAACACGCAAAATGTAATGAAAATCATCTAAATGTATTTGTGTGTTCAGATGCCCTGTGTGGACAACGTCATGGAACCTTATGACAATCAGATTAAATCAACTACATTCTTGGAAGAGTTCTAGTGTTGGATAGCCATAGTCAGCTAGCTAACATGGAATCCCTCTCTGTTTGAGCCCGGTGTTTGAGTAAGCTAAACTAGCTAGCTTCTCTAGCTAAGTGAAAGTTAAAAAATAAAACCAAATATCTCTCTCTCTCGCTTCTTCTTAATTTTGTGAAGAAATTAATCTGTTCAAAACTGTTCAACTATTGTCTTTCTCTCTCTTTGAGTCAACTACTCATCACATTTTATGCACTGCAGTGGTATCTAGCTGTAGCTTATGCATTCAGTACTAGATTCCTTCTCTGATATTTTGATTGGGTGGATAACATGTTAGTTCATGCTGCAAGAGCTCTGATAGGTTGGAGGACGTCCTACAGAAGTTGTCGTAATTATTGTGTAAGTCTATGGAAGGGGGTGAGAGCCATGAGCCTCCTAGGTTTTTTATTAAAGTCAATGTACCCATAGTAGGACGGAACCTAGCTGTTCTCCGGCTACACCATGGTGCTAACCTACAGAATGCTGCTGAGGCTACTGTAGACCTTCATTGCCAAACAGTATGTTTTAATAAATTATTGTGCGACATGTTAATATATTTATTATAGTTTAATCCAAAAAGGAAAACTTTTTTTGTTTCACTATTTTTATGAAATTCACTGAGGATGGTCCTCCTCTGAAGAGCCTCCACTGCCCTGTGCCCATCTCAGTGCAACATGATCAATTCAAGTGTCACGACTTCCGCCGAAGTCGGTCCCTCTCCTTGTTAGGCGGCGTTCGGCGGTCGACGTCACCGGCCTTCTAGCCATCGCCAATCCACTTTTCATTTTCCATTTGTTTTGTCTTTATTTTTCACACCTGGTTTCAATTCCCTAATTACATGTTCATTATTTAACCCTCTGTTTCCCCATGGTTTTTGTGCGTGTTTGTTTATTGAAAATTCAGTCCGATGTTTGTGGGCTTGGTGTTACTTCATGTATTTTGTCATTCATAAATATGCACATTATCGAACAAAACATAAATGTATTGTGTAACATGATGTCCTATGAGTGTCATCTGATGAAGATCATCAAAGGTTAGTGATTCATTTTATCTCTATTTCTGCTTTTTGTGACTACTATATTTTGCTGGGAAAATGGCTGTGTTTTTCTGTGGCTATGTACTGAGCTAACATAATCGTTTGGTGTGCTTTCGCCGTAAATCCTTTTTAAAATCAGACATGTTTGCTGGATTCACAACATGTGTAGCTTTAATTTGGTGTCTTTCATGTGTGATTTCATGAAAGATTGATTTTTATAGTAATATATTTGAATTTGACGCTACCGTCCCACATATCCCAGAGAAGTTAATGGGGTATGGTATTAGGTGCACCGATTTGAGTGTGTCAAGAACTGCAACGCTGCTGGGTTTTTCACGCTCAACAGTTTCCCATGTGTATCAAGAATGGTCCACCACCCAAGTCCTCATTGAATGCATGATGTGTCCTTCCCTGCTCAGGGTTCAGCAACCTGATGGAGTAAAAGAAGACACACCACAGACAGAGTTCACCTGTGACCAGTGTGCCAACTCCTTCAACATGTATAGGAAGCTGCTGCAAGAACATACACTCCGAGGAGAAACCGTACACCTGCCAGATCTGTGGTGCGTATCGACCTGTACCTGTGATTATGGTGTTCCTATTAGAACAGACTCTGAGGCTGTCCAAATATGGAAACCTTATTTTATCAATGCAGACATGAAGAACACAGGAACAGTTTGGGACTATTAGAAAACTGTAAAAGTCACTGAATGTATTTTTCCACATCCAGGCAACAGTCTGTTTTGTTGTTGTAAAAGGGCAGTTATTGGAACACAATAATTTGTGTACAATGTCAATGGTTGATTGTCTTTACATGTGTATCTCATATCAATCCATACGATTAGGAAATACCTTTGAAGGGTCGGGCGACTGCGTCACCACGTGAGAACGCACACCGGCGAGAGACCCTACCTCTGTAACACATGCGGCAAAAGCTTCACATGCTCAGCTGCCCAACGACGCCAGCACTGAAATAGAGGACTCAGAGCAGCCTAGCAGTAGCAGCACTGATGGAAGTGGAGGAGGTCCATTCCAAAAGCCTGTCAGCCACAAAATACCCTTTGTACCTAGGCAACCACCACCACCACCCTTCACTACCGTGATGGGGCCTTTGGCGCCACCAGCACATGAAGAAGCCCCATTGACTTGCATACACCTCAGCCCATCTACCTCAACGTCCTTCCCCGAGCTGCGCTCCATTGTGCCACCAACACCTCCTCCTAGCAGCAGGAGAAGTCCCCTCTAGCAGACTCCCTGAAACTAGGAAAAGCTCACCTACTCCAGGAGACCCTTGTGTCTCTATGCGGAGAACGGGCCAGTGGGTGTGGAGATGCAGGGCCCTGGGACCCCAGTGGTGGCACGGCCACACCTCTCGGCCCCAGACAGTTACTGTGGGGCCCTCCCAGGGGCCATCCTCACCAGTGGTGCCCCTTACAGGGCAAGCGAAGGGCCCTTCTTTTCCAGTGTAACAATATGGGGTCTGTCCATGAAAACACTGCAGAATGACAATGACATGGAGCAGTGAAAGTTGGAGCAAAATCTAACGTGGCTTCCTTTCTTTGTTTCCTCTCCTTCATCTACACTGATTTTGAAGACACTGTTGTAGGGAAAGCCGCATGAGGATACCTATTGGTATTCATCTTTCATCTGTTCAGTTATTTCACATCATTGTAGATGAAGGGAAGGAGATGAGAAAAGGAGGCCACTTTAGTCTATTCAGAACTGGCCATAGAATTCCCTTATGAAGGAAGACTGCTCAGCACTATGATATTGTCTAACTTGAATCTATTCAGAACTGGTTATAGAATTACCTTATGAAGGAAGACTGCTCAGCACTATGATATTATCTAACTTGAATCTATTCAGAACTGGCTATAGAATTACCTTATGAAGGAAGACTGTTCAGCACTATGATATTATCTAACTTAAAGGAATTTCAAAATCACTCTCAGGTATTACTTACCTTTATTTAACTAGGCAAGTCAGTTAAGAACAAATTCTTATTTTCAATGATGATCTAGGAACAGTGGTAACTGCCTTGTTCAGGGGCAGAATGACAGATTTTTACCTTGTCAGCTCGGGGATTTGATCTTGCAACCTTTTTGGTTACAAGTCCAACACTCTAACCACTAGGCTACCTGCCGCCCCAGGCAGGTAGGATGTATTGTTTAGGAACAAGCTAAGTTATGTTTGTGTATATTCTTTATGAATAATGTAAGAAAATAAAAGGTGCCAAAATATATGGCTTTTTTGGTTGTTTTAAAATACGTAGTAGGATATTGAATGTTCGTGCAGTAATGCTGCAATGGTGTACTTTGTAAGCCTGCTCTGTCCATAGCTTGCATGAGGTAATGAAGGAACTCTTTCCACCCACCCAACCCCCCACATAGAGAAAATCCATTTCTAATTCATTAGGGATTAAATAAATGTCTATAAATGTCTTTAGTGGCTCCAAGCGAGTGGCTACGTTATCTCTTCGGAAACAGGGATTTAGTCTTCAGTCTGAGTTCTCTGACCTCCCCATGACACTACTATCTCCAGCAAGATAATATTGGGCATGAACATGAAGTCATGAGAATGATCACAACTAAGGTCTATTGATTGAGAATAGGTGCAGACCAGGTTGCGGAACAGAGAAGATCTCAAAAAGCCTGAGACCAGTACTGCAATGGTGTTTTATTTATTGACTATAAGTTCACAATTTCAGGTGAATGGGAACAATAGCAAAAGCATGGCAAAATATCTATCAGCAGGTCTTCCCTCCCACAGCGCTACAACAGGTGCGCCAAATCTACAATGCCTTCAGAAAGTATTCATACCCCTGGACTTATTCCACATTTTGTTGTGTTACAGCCTGAATTCAAAATGGATTACTTCGATTTTGTTTTCACCCATCTACACACAGTACCCTATAATGACAAAGTGAAAACATGTTTTTAGAATGTTAGCAAATGTATTGAAAAGGAAATACAAACAATATCTAATTTACATTAGTATTCACACCCCTGAGTCAAAACTTTGTAGAAGCACCTTTGGAAGCGATTACAGCAGTGAGTCTTTCTGGGTAAGTCTCTAAGAGCTTCCAACACCTGGATTGTGCAACATTTGCCCAATCTTTTCAAAATTCTTCAAGCTCTGTCAAATTCGTTGTTGATCATTGGTAGACAACCATTTTCAGGTCTTGCCATAGATTTTAAAGTACATCTAAGTCCTCCCGGGTGGCGCAGTGGTCTAGGGCACTGCATCGCAGTGCTAGCTGCGCCACCAGAGTCTCTGGGTTCGCGCCTGGGCTGGATTCGCGCCCAGGCTCTGTCGCAACCGGGAGGTCCGTGGGGCGACGCACAATTGGCATAGCGTCGTCCGGGTAAGGGAGGGTTTGGCCGGTAGGGATATCCTTGTCTCAGTATGTAAAAATGTATGCACTCTACTGTAAGTCGCTCTGGATAAGAACGTCTGCTAAATGACTAAAATGTTAAAAAAAAAAAATGTAACAAAATACAGATGTATGGGGGAAAATGCAGGTAGGCTTGACGAGACTAGATGAACTAGCAACAGACAAACAGAGAACACAGGTATAAATGCACCAGGGATAATGGGAAAGATGGGCGACACCTGGGGGGGAGACAAGCACAAAGACAGGTGAAACAGATCAAGGTGTGACATACGCTCCGTATTTTCCGCTGGCTGCCCCACCACCACAGAAAGCACAGAGCTAGGCTAAAACACCTGCATTTTGGAGCTGCCTTACTCAGTAAAACAAAAAAGAGACCATGTTTGTATTTTGCAAACTGATATGTGACACATTAATGCCAAAATAACATTCCCCACCTGCACTGAATAACCGGTCGCCACTGCCCATAACATGATGCATCCACCGCTATGCTTGAAAATATGGAGAGTGGTACTCAGTAATGTGTTGTATCAGATTTGCCCAACATAACACTTTGTATTCAAGTGTCAATGGTGTATTGGAGGCAAAGTCAGGTGCAGGAGAGCAGAGTATAATGAACAGGCACACTTTTATTAAAGTTCCAAAAACGAGAGCACTACATAAATCAAATGCGCTCAAAAAACAGAACATAAAAGTAAAGCGCGTAAACTAACACCACATAACATGAAACAATTACACACAAAACATGATGGGAAACAGAGGGTTAAATACAAGTAGATTGATTGGGGAAATGAAAACCAGGTGTGTATGGAAACAAGACAAGACAAATGGATATATGAAAAATGGAGCGGTGATGGCTAGAAAGCCGGTGACGTCGATCGCCGAACGCCGCCCGAACAAGGAGAGGAGCCGACTTCAGTGGAAGTCGTGACATCAAGAGAAAAAGTGAATTGCTTTGTCTTTTTTTTTTGCTGTATTACTTTAGTACCTTGATGCAAACACAATGCATATTTTGGAATATTCTTTATAGGCTTCCTTCTTTTCACTCTGTCAATTAGATTAGTATTGTGGAGTAACTACAATGTTATGATCCATCCTCAGTTTTCTCCTATCGCAGCCATTGAACTTTGTAACGGTTTTAAAGTCAAAGTCACCAAGGAAATTCCTGGGCGGTTTCCTTCAACTCCGGCAATTGATATAGGAAGGACGCCTGTATATTTGTAGTGACTGGGTGTATTGATGTACCATCCAAAGCTTGATTAATAATTTCACCATGCTCAAAGAGATATTCATTGTCAGGTAAAACATTTTTTTACCCATCAACCAATAGATGACCTTTGCGAGGCATTGGATTTTTTTTATTTTTTATTAAATGTTCAGCTCATTATCAATGTTTCTTTCTTTTTGATTAGATTTAAAATAGTCTTTCAAAGTTTAGATGTAAAACCGTTATCACCCTAGACCTGCTCCTATGTGCTATCTCGTGTGTAGCCTATGCATGGGATGTAGGCTAATGTTGTTACATCACTTGGCTGCCAGCAGCAGCATCCGCTCGGAGGGACCGCCTTTGAGGAGCATCAACGAGAGCTTGACCATATTGTGTATCTACAACATCTTAAATCGGCTGAGTCACACCTACACCGGCGGTCTCAGTTATAACAATAAAATAGGACAACAACACCAACAAGGATTGAAATAAAAAACGTTAGCAGGTAAGGGTTGATGTATTAGTCAATGTCATATACAGGTTTATCGTTCTTATTATCACAAATAGTGCTAATTGAAAGTAACATCCAAAGGATACTACAAAGGATGTTTTATTTGCGAGCGCTCCTTCTGGTATCCTATAATGAAATTAACAAAATAATCCACGTTCCATATCTATGTTATCAATTGCAGTGTGTTTGATATGCAGGTGTGTTTTTGTTTCAGCTCAGGAATGATTGGCTACGTTAAGATAAAACTAAAACAATCATATGCCATTCACAATTTAGACGACGCATAGGCCTACATGTATTCGTCATACAATCACTATTAAACGCCCTGTCCTTTTCCGAACAGGTTTTTATACCTCATCGTCTCGAAAAATGGTTAAATTGGGGAATAATTTAAGTGACAAAAACAACGCCAAAACCAACGCCAAAACAGTCTCAGCAGATGGATTCGACACCATTCCCCTCATAACACCCTTAGATGCCAGTCAACTGCAGTTTCCTGTACTCGACAAGGTAATATTTATTCAAGTGAATTGAAAGCCTATTGGTGCAGTATATCTACTCTACCCATCGTCAATGTTTTTATGGAGTTGTTTTCTTTACAGGATGAAATAATATGAATGAGACCAACTAAGGATCCAATAGAAATAAACGTGTCCAATGCAACCACTATTTTGTCAATAGCCTCAAATAAAAATCTATCAATCTATTCACCATTACACACGTGAAGGAAATAGCCTAGTTACACCTTCATGCAGGCCTATGATCAACATGATTTATTTACATCTTGGCATTTGCCATTGTGTTTCAGGTGGTGGTAAAGACCAAAACAGACTATGATGGGGAGCACAAGAAGAGCAAGCTGCACTCCCCCAAGATAGCAGCATTCTCAATAAGCGTCATCGACGGGGTATCTGAGCGACTTAAAGTAAGATATGTTTTCTTGTTCTTGTTTTTCACCCAAACCCAAGCCCCCCTTGATTAATTCAACTGTTGCCATGGCAATGATCGTGTAATTGTCATGTCTCACTCAGTTGTTTTTTCTCCATTGTTTTATTTAACCTTTGTTTAACTAGGCAAGTCAGTGAAGAACAAATTCCTATTTACAATGACGGCCTACCAAAAGGCTTAAAGGCCTCCTGCGGGGACGGGGGCTGAGATTAAAAATAAATTAAATAAAAATATAGGACAAAACACACATCAGGACAAGAGAGACAACACAACAGTACATAAAGAGAGGCCTAAGACGACAACATAGCATGGCATCAACAGATGAGTTTGCATAGAGGTCTTTGAGAAGCAAATTGCTAGGCTACAGATCACCTGAAGAAGCCATACTTGCTCACTATCTAAGAGTGGTCCATCAAAAACATTGGTGCGAATGCATTCTATGACATCCCATAGCACATTTGATTTCTATATCTGTAGTGCTCAAATGCTCTTTGTGGTATTTTCCAGCTCGCTATGCTGATATCTTTGTATCTGAAGTCTTAAAGCATAATCCGTTATCAGATAGGGCAAGACATTTACTTTTCTGTAGGCAATATGCACACTGTAGTTGAAAGGAACATTCCCTACCTGGTTTCTTTCTTCTCTGGCTCCATGCTGGTTTTGCATAGCAGCCCTTGATATCAATTCTTTAATGATTTCCGCAAGATGTTTCTAATTCTAATAGAGAAATATGACATCATCTACATCCTGGAAAATCAGAAGGAACTCTTAGTAAACCTGTGTCAATAAAAATCGATGATATAATACACTAAGTTTTGGCCCGTGATCAAGACAAAATCAGGTCCCATATTTATAAAGTGTTCCAGAGTAGGATTGCTGATCTAGGACCAGTTTTGCCTTTTTTATTATACTGGTCTTAGTACAGCACTCCTCTGAGACGCTTTATGAATACGGGCCCTGGCCTCATAACTGAGGCTGGCATATTTGACAAAGTGATTTTCCCGTCAACTCTCTCCCACTCCCCGCCTCCTCAGTTCCTCGAAACGCCTGTAGCCATTGCATAATACCCTGGAGATGTCAGTGCAATGTACTTTTACTCTTTTAAAGACATCATGTGCCTCACTCTGTTCGGTCTAACGTCCAATACCTATTCCCTAATCAACCCCTTAGACATGTCTTGATGAGTCCTCGTAGAACTGAAGTAATAGGATAGGTGCAATCTGGCCCCGTATTCATAAAGTGATTCAGAGTAGGAGAGCTGATCTAGGATCAGATCGCCCCCAGTCAATGTAAACTTATTCATTATGATCTAAAAGGGAAAACTGTTCCTGGATCAGCATGCCTACTCCTTCTCCTGAGACGCTTTATAAATACAGGCCATGAAATAATTGGATTGGTGGAGGCAAAATAGTAATAACTTCACCTATCCCTGTGGTTGGGCAAATGGAGATTCTGTCATATGTCTTACACCCATCTAGTTCAGTAATCTACCACAGAGTAGTTTCTAGTGGCTAGCCATCTAGGGATTGATTTGGGCTTGGGCATAGTGTGACCTATCAGTAACCCAGAGATGATGTTTGTGTCTCTCATCTTCCTAGGTCACTCTGCTGGTGACTTGTGCTTTGGCATTTCTGGTCTGCGTGATGTTTCTGGTGGTCTATAAAGTCTACCAGTATGAGCAGCCCTGTCCAGATGGCTTCATGTACACGGTAAGCAACGACAGTAAGCATCCCACTGGGCACACACTGGTTGAATCAACGTTGTTTAAATGTAATTTGTCAGCGTATTGTGATGTGGAATCAATGTGGAAAATGCATTGGATTTGAAAAAAGTCATCAACCTCGGCTCGGTTTCCCGATAGAGATGGAATTTAGGCTTATGGACCTTAGGCTTAACTATGCATCATAAAAATAACATCTGAAGATGTCACACCCGTTTCCCAAAACACAACGCAGTGCACTCGTTACAAAGTTCAACTTAACTGAGTCGCTTCAGGAGCTGTCTGGTGCTGAAAATGACTCCAGAATATAGGCTAAAGAGCTCCCTGTTGCTCTTAAAATATTTAGGGTTCTTTTTTACACAATAGTTTTCCCATCATGAGAATAAATGTTCTGTAGTCTATTATGTATGTAAGGGTTTGTATTATGTTTGTCATGTGTTATGTATTCTAAGTGTTTACTCGTACCATTTTTGTAAGCAATCTTTGATTAAGTAAAATCTGAATTTTTCAGTTTGTCTAAACTGTGAGCAAGAATGAATAAAAGTTGTTTCTTTGCTATAGACAATATCAGCTTGACCTAAAAATAGGATATGATGACAATGGTTTTCGTAATTGCTCAACAAATCATTGTAGCCTAATGGCAGGCAGGAATTGGGTTTCAAGTAGGCCTAACAGATATTCTACAATTAAATCATTAAACAATTAAAATAATTAAACATGAAGTAGCAAGTTAAGCGACTTTGCTATAGACCTAATATGTTGACCTTTAGGTTATTGGTAAGATTACAATGAAATGCGTCAGATTGTAGATAATAGTAGCCTATAGGCCTAATAGACACGAATATGGAATAGACTCAGATGTTGCCTAATGGCTTAATACTAGGTAGGTCTATCAATTGCACATGAAAGTGCTGTCAACATTTAACCTAATTATATAATAGCTAGATTATTATGCTATTTCAGTTTTCATAAAAAAAATCAAATGCATCTTGCTTTGCTTGTTTAAAACATTGCACACTTTTTAGTCAATTCAACTATGACGTTTTCGGTGGTCACAGAGAGACAGATAAACATATTCATTCTAGGTTTAGCTGGGATTTTCTGTGTGTAAAGTGGGTAAACGGTGATCTAATGATGCACTTTGCTGTTCTACGAGGGGTCTGAGGCAGGCGTTAGATTACGAGCAATTTCAAGTGCAACGTTAATAAAGACAGTTTTGGGAAACGGCTCAGAAGTTCTAACGATTAACTTAGCCTTAAGATGCTTTTGGGAAACCGGGTCCAGTCATGTTTTCATCTCATTTCAACCAGCATTGTAAACATTGAAATTAGGGTAAAACTTCAACTTAAATGCATTTGACTTAACCTGATTAACAAGTTGTTACATCGATCTAATTTCAACATAATCATCAGAACTATGTATATGCTGAAATTGCATTGACAATTCCACGTAGAATTTTTTATCCTACATCAATATATATTGGGTGGTTAAGATTCTGTAGAATTTCATATTTGATTAGACATTTGACCTTGTTTCACTGTTGATAGTAAAAGGATATTTGAATCAACGTCATTGTTTCAACTTCATTCTATCAACCGAAATAAATAGATATATTTAAATAAAATGTGATGCCAGTCCAATAATTCCCGACTGAACAGGGACTCCTACTGGAATATGAGGAGTAATGCACTTCAGTGAGAATAAGTCTACCATCCAGATTCATACCTCTATGGATCCTGTTCAGCTTTGGAAACAAGCTGTGTTCGATTCAGCTGAGCTATACTGTTAACACATTTAGACATTGATCAGCTTCCATACTCTTTTGCGTAGGCTACCTAAATGACACTGCATAGCTGAAAGTAGAGCATGACCGATATGGAATTTTTGGATCCGATATTGATTCCAAATTTAGAGTGGAAATATTCGCCGACAACCCATATCTATTATTATAGCTAGAATAAAAATAAAACCTTTTTCTGTATGGATTGTGCTTAAAACAGCCCTACGATACTCAGAAAGCTGATTTCTTAAATTTGAGGAAATTACATTAATGAAAGTGCCACATAGAATTTAGGTGCACCAGAAAGCTGAGATTATTTAATGGAAAAACTGTGTTACTCTAGTGAAAGGAGGATAAACTGCACTGATTCCAGCAAAAATATTTTTCCCAAGGCTCTGAAAACTGAGCTGCCTCATGCTAGCCAGCTGGGAAACGACATAGGACACATTTTCAATGTATTGCTATTTAGCTATGTTTTCATCAATTGTAAGGCTATAGCCACTGAATTCTGGTAGTTGTCACTTGAAACGAAAAATATAAATCACAAAATGCGCCGCTGGCACAGCGTTGCCTCAGTGAAAGGTCCTTGCTATTCGGAATCCTTGGGTTGTCCCTACTCCATTGAAGTTGACATTTAAAATGATTAAGGTTCGGGTTTAGAGTATGTATGTCCTACGGATCCCAGATATCACTAAGCTCCATGAACGCCGTCAAAAACTCTAACACAGCTAGTTATCTGGCTAGTTAGTTAGCTAGCACGCGTCATGGAAATGGCGATTAGTGAAACGTGAATTTGAACCAGTGCCTATAAAGTGACAATTAATCCATACATCAAAACGTAGCTACGAAGCGCTACTTTGTAACCTGCTATGTTTTTTTAGTGTCTCTGAAAAAATTTGAATGACAGAGCTTGAGGAATACCATTTGCAAAGAGCAAAAATAACACCAGATTTCGCTGGCTTCACTAAAGGGCTGTAACTTTGTGTAGGGTGGTAGTGTCCAGTCTTGCTGTAGCGCACCATGGCAAGATAGGCTTATAGCCATGCAAAGAGTGCCCTCTTCAGGACAAATAATAAACTGCAACAACAAAAATTTCATTCTATTTAAAAAAAAAAAAAGACGTTTGCTCCGCATTTTATATCGGTCATTCTCGGTGGATTAAACGGCGATACAAATACATCGGTAAAAGGTTCATATCGTCAGATATTATCGGTCACCGAGAATGACGTTTCTTACATAAGCTGTATGTGAAAGTAAATTCGGAGTGAGGTTGGGTTTATGTAGGCTACATTGACATCTGATTTGCCCAAAGGACAATCATTGGTTCATGGCATACTGTCGTTCGTCCATGGTTGATTGGATCTTTCCAAATTTAGAAGTAGTTACCATTAGCCCTATAAATGGGATGCCAAATTTATGATATTAGTAGAACACTTTTAGAACACTTTTACCGGATATTATCTCTGCTATTCATTACACGTGGCCTGATTAAGAAATCAAAGGCTCTGGGGCTATTAAAACACTTTATGTTGGTGTTTCTTCTGTTTTTTGGCATTTACCTGTATGCGCTTGTCATAAGACTTAATCCACAGTTCTTTTTTTAGAAACTTTTAGAAACAAAATGATGCTCTCTGCTGTATTTTGAACATTGAAAGTGGGCTCCAGTCGTATTTTATTATTATTCTCTGCTTCGGGCCCACATACACTTGTGTAAGAAAAGTGAGTTACTTTGAACTATTCAATGTTATGTAGGTAGTCTATGCAAATGAGTATGGAAGCTGATCAATGTCTGAACATGTTGACATGATAGCTCAGCCGAAACGTACACAGCTTGTTTCCCAAGCCAAGCAGGGTACACACAGTGCATTCGGAAAGTATTGAGTTTCAGACACCTTGACTTTTACGGCCTTATTCTAAAATGTATTAAATTGTTTTTTTTCCGTCATCAATCTACACACAATACCCCATAATGACAAAGTAAAAGCAGGTTTTTAGACATTTTTGCAAACTTACACAAAAAATTAACTGAAATATCGCATTTACATAAGTATTCAGACCCTTTACTCAGCACTTTTTTGAAGCACCATTGGCAGCGATTACAGCCTCGAGTCTTCTTGGGTAGGACACAACAAGCTTGGCACACCAGTATTTGGGGAGTTTCTCCCATTCTTCTCTGCAGATCCTCTCAAGCGCTGTCAGGTTGGATGGGGAGCGTTACTGAACAGGTATTTTCAGGTCTCTCCAGAGATGTTAGATCGGCTTCAAGTCCGGGCTCTGGCTTGTCGAAGAGTCCCGAAAAGAGAGTCCCGAAGCCACTCCTGCATTGTCTTGGCTGTGTGCTTATGGTTGTTGTCCTGTTGGAAGGTGAACCTTCTTCCCAGTCTGAGATCCTGAGTGCTCTGGAACAGGTTTTCATCAAGGATCTCTCTGTACTTTGCTCCGTTCATCTTTCCCTCGATCCTGACTAGTTTCCCAGTTCCTGCCGCTGAAAAACATCATCACTGCATGATCCTGCCACCTGTCTCATAGCAAAAGGGTCTGAATACTTATGTAAATGAAGGTATTATTATTATTATTTTTGCAAACATTTCTAAAAACCTTTTTTCATTTTGTCATTATGGGGTATTGTGTTTAGATTGATGAGGATTTTTTTAAATGTAATATATTTTACAATAAGGCTGTAACGTAACAACATTTGGAAAAAGGGAAGGGGTCTGAATACTTTCCGAATGCACTGTATAGTATGCGTCTGGATGGTAGACTTGTTCTATCCCTCATATACCAGTACTCACTGTTCAGGCAGGAATTGTTGGACTGTGGCTTCACATTTTTTGTCAATATACCTCTTTATTTAGGTTGATGGCATAACGTTGAAACAATGATGTTGATTAAAACATTCAATTTGACTCTCAACATTGAAACATGGTCAAATAAAATGAAACAACTTAAAACCCAACGTTTCAATGTGTAATTTAACGCAATTTCAACGTATACATAGTTCTGAAGATTATGTTGAAATTAGATTGACGTAACAACCTGTTCGTCAGGTTTAGTTAATGTAATTAAGTTTTACTCATATTTCAATGCTCACGACGCTGGTTGAAATAAGATGAAAACAGAGCTGGCGGATGATATTTTTTTAATCTAATGTATTTTTCCACATTGATTCCACATCACAATGCATTGATAAATTATGTTGAAACAACCAATGTTTGCCCAGCCTCTTGTAGGTACCAATGAAGACCGTCTTTCAAAAAAAATGCACCATACAATTGCACTTGCAAGACAGAACTTCAATCAATTCTCCTTTCTTTTTATTATTGGCACCTTGATGTTACCTTCTTTTCAGTAACGACAACAAGACATGTTTTCACAAGCACTTCCAGGTCTTATCTTGTCAACATTTTTAGATTCTGCCTCTTGTTCCTATGCTAAAATCGCTCTCTCAGCAAGGTCGGTGCATGCCGACGGGGATATACGGCTACTACCCCCCTGGTGGGCGCGGGCGTCTCTTCACCATCATCAACCACTACAACATGGCCAAGCAGACCATCACCCGGTCCGTGTCCCCGTGGATGACCGTCATGTCAGAGGAGAAGGTCACCCAGCAGGAGACCGAGACCCACCAGAAGCAGGCCTAATACACTGGGCTATATTCAGAGAGGTGAAACGTTAAGAATGTTACAGATACAATTGCAATGAATAGAGCCGACCTGATGCCCAATTCTACATGAGCGCTAATCATATGTGTGCTACAAAATGTATTTCTATCTCAGCGTTTTGTAACGTTGCACCCTTCTGTACTAGGATCACCATCTAGTCCTGTGAAAAAAGAATACGCGGTGCCATTCAGGCAAACTCCAAATCTGGAAAAGCGTTGGAGCTAAAATTATTGTTCCTGAGCTGCACCAGTTTTAATTGTTATTGTAGAACTGCAATATATCAGGAAAAAGTATTGTTTTCAATTAGTTCAATTATTTTACAGATGCCTTTGTGTAAGCAGACTGGAACAGGGGTTGGAGGGATATTGGTTTTTCTTGAATAGCGTCCGCGGTTAGTTAAAATAATTTGAGAGGCGAACACGCACACAAACATGTGTTGCCACATACTCGTTGACAAAACATATTTTTACACAAACGTAAAATGGGGAATAAAATCTCAGTAAGCCAAATATAAACTGACTGAACCATCTAGTGTCTGTGGAGCTGGTTTAACCACACATGCCTTTACAAGGCTTCTGCATTTCACACAAGCAGACTGTCTTTGTTACAAAAATACATATGAAGTACTGTCAGAGAATGTCCCGTTTAGCCCTTGAGATCCAGCTAAAATGACTAATAAAAAAAATAAAGTTTTTCTCCTAGATGGTTTTGCCTCCCCTATTTGTGGATGAATGGGGTATGACTCACTTGAAGATGCATTTTGATGATCTAAAATCTTAATACAATGCAAAAGTCATGTCCTATTGATGTTTTGGAAGTCAAATGACTCCAATGTGTAGGGGCGTTTTAATTCTTGGTCTTCTTCAGTAAGCACGAAACAGGGGAACACATTTTGAAACAGGGAGATACTACCTAAACTTGTCCAATAAGAAATGCCCATTTTCTGTTTCCGTTTCAAAACACTTTGCAACGCTGTGCTATACTGAACACGGCCCTGGTATGACGCTCACTATATTTGTCTGTAGAGCTCACCTTTATTGTGGACACTGATCATGTCAAGGTCTTCAGAAAGCATGTGAATGCTTATTGTTACTGCATAGCATATCCCATGTCTTGTTGATACTGAATGTTTTTGCCTTGCTCTTGAATGTAACGTGTAATGCCATTGAATAGGGTTCTGTAGTTGTCAGTCACCCTAAAAAGGCAGTCAAGTCATACAGATATACCAGACTGAGGGAAGCGTGCAATGCAACTCTAAAAATGACATATTTGACAGGAGAAATATTCATGGCTTAAAAATAAATAAAAAGTCATTAGTTTTTTCAATGATACAATGATTTAAACAGAAGTACATTTGATGCTGTTTTTTTGGAGACAATCGAGGTAAATGGATTGGCTTTGAACTGTAAACCAAATATCTATTAAAATGCACACATTTCACATCAACCTTAGAGTAATCCATCATATGTAAAACAAGAGATGAAGTTCCTTCATGCTCATTTCCAAAGCCAATTCTTTGGATCGTGGTTCATGCCATAGGCCCAGATTTCTAGATCTGTATATAATCTGGATACTATTGTTTTGCCATGAACTAGACTAGAGAATGGCTGAAGTACAATCCATATAATATATCAACTAGTGAAAGTGTGGATTTCTTGCTGTAATTTGGGGAAATAAGAAAAGAAATGGAAAATGTCATTCACAAGCAATGCTTCATTTTATTGGTGTTAGGACCAGGTTTTTACACAAGCAGTGTAAGTGCAAAGTGGAGTTATAACAACACATAAATACTCCCATTGATTGATCATAACCACTATCTTCACACAAACAAAAGGCTTACATGCTCGTTGTAACTCAATAACTATTCTTGAAAATATCCCATCTGCAAGAGCTTAGCCTTAACTCATGGTATATTAGTAATTATTAACCGGGTGGTTCGAGCCCTGAATGCTGATTGGCTGAAAGCTGTGGTATGACAAAAATTTATACCACAGCTAAGGGCTGTATCCAGGCACTCCGCGTTGCGTGTCGTGGGTAAGAACAGCCATTAGCCGTGGTATATTGGCGATATCCCACACCCCATCTGGCCTTATTGCTTAATTATCTAATATCTTCTAAATGTGTACATACCATTGAAATAAATACATATGAAAGACCACAAGGGTTTAAAAAAACATTTGCTTCATCTCAACAAAGTACACAATATCAAGATCTCAATACAGATATAGACAGACTAATAGTTCAGAAACCACTTACTTCCTTTGAGAAAGACAGCAGAGGACAGTTGCTGTTGATGCAATAACAAGCATAGTGGTCAGTATGTATGCGATACCGACTGCCCATATATACACAGTGCAGGTGGATGACAGCACTTTGCATTCAGCCAATAGCGTGCTTTGCTGAACAGGAAGAGTTACCTAGTAACATGCGTTTACACTGACTTCTAGTGGCTCGAGTACGGTTGACATGTAGTGAAGTCGTCATCAAAGCACTGGTCTGGGGTCAGTTTTCTGTGGGGGGGGGGGTTAGGAAAAGCTGGTCCTAGACCCAACACTGTCCATCCAACCATATACTTCAATGTGATAAACACTTAGGGCTAGGCCCGGGCTGATGTCACTTCCTGGTTCTGCCAGGTTTAGGGGGTTAGCTGTCGTACCAATCCAGGAAGAGCAGAGAGAAGGAGCACATGACAAGGAAGAAGAGGATCCAGACACGGAATCCAGCATTGTTTTTGATGGCCTGGAAACAAGTTAAGCGTACAATGAAACATACAGAGCTAAAACAGATCACTGGCTGTGTTGAGCAACCTCGAGTCAGTTCTAAATATTTGGTAAAAATGTTTTTTAAATAAAAGTTATATCCAATGGAAATCTATGGATACAGCCGTAATCTAAAAATACAACAATATACAGTATAATGAGTAGGGGAAACTACTGGGGTTGTTTAGCATAACCTGCCATTACCTCTCGGATGTCCTCGTTTCCCTCTTTAACGTTTTCAGTGGCTCCCACAACTAGCTGATGGATACTGTCGATATCAGTTTCCTGTGAACAATGCATCGACAGGAAATAAGTAACACACTAATAACACATCAACAACACCTTATTAAGTGGGATGGGCATTCTTTTCAATAGAGGCATTTTCCTTCAGGGATGGCCAAATGGAGGTCACTCACTTGCATTAGCACCTTCTCCGCAAAGATCTCCTGGAGTCGTGAGATCTCGACGACCTTGCCCTCGATTTGCCTGAAAGACATTAGGGAGGAGATTGTTTCATCTTTGCTTCACCTCAGTCATATCTAGAAATGTAGTGGTAAAAAAATGGTCTGAAGGACTGATTAGACACTCACCTAACTTCATCTACTAGGTTGCTCATCTCACTCACCAGCCTCTGGTTCTCTTGTTCAAACTAGACAGAGTGAAACATGTATTGTAAATGCTGTGCAGAATCAGACAACAACAGAAAGGCAATAATAGAAGTAACACAATGCATTGGAGAGAGGGAGAGCACGGAAGCATACACAACATCTCTGTTCCATAGTTCCATACCATCTGCATCTCCTCAGGCGAGAGCTCGTCCTCCACACGGCCCTGGCCCTCCTCCCACAGGCTCACGTTGTTCTCCGGCACCTCCGTCACGCTCCGCTCTTCAGGGAGAAAACAAAAAGGGAGAAATACATCCCGTCTTCAATTCAAGCTCACGCAAACATCAAATCACTCCTGTGACTGTCATAGCCATTTATTTTCCGCTCTATCCATTTCCCTTTATCACACAAAGTCACTCCTTTCATAACCATCCCTTTACCTCTATCCAATTTGCTTTATTTTAAATGCAGAAGTTGACCATTTTCATTGAAACATTTGAGTTTTAGGCACTTGTAAGATTTCCACGTGCAAATAGCGCTAAATGTCAAATGATTATACCAGTAGTAGTAAATAAATGAAAATCCATGCGAGAATAACAAGTTACATGTAGAGATGTGGGAGGCTGTAATAAAGACAAACACCATATAAATAGTCGGCTGTAGTGACTCAAAATAGATGTTCTTTCCACCCAGAGTCTCTTTGGGAACTCGTCTTGGTCTCTGTACTCACCACCGCTGCCGCTGCTGCTGCTCTCCTCCTTAGCCGTTTTCTCCTCGCTGTGCTGCTTTGCCGGTGAGCTTCTCTCTACCGCCTCCCTACTGTGGTGGTGCTCTGGCTCTAGTCTGGACCTGGAATAATATCAAAACACCAAAGACAAGGTCAGGCTTCCTAAAAGCCCCCCAAAAAACACAAGGCGAGGCCACAACATATATTATGGAGAGAGCTTACTGCCAAAAATGTTGTCAATGAATGAAGAATCATTCACAAATAAATTATGTGTTATGAATATACATTTGTCAGAATTCAACTCAACGGTCCCTGAAATCAAGAATTCTGTCAATAAATGAATAACTCAAGTTATTTTTTCCCATAATAGATGCGATTACTTTTAACCTTCCATTGCAATTTGTTAAATTTAAATATTATTATTATTATTTTTTTAATGATCTTTAAAACACTCACAGTCTCTTCTTGTCCACCACTCTCTTCACTCGTATAGCCCTCTGCTCGGAGTAAAGCTTGCATACTCCTGCAAACAGGAATGATCAACACAAATCCGATATCGTCGACATTATTACAAAGTACTTACAATATGCACCGACGTCAAATATATCGTGACGTCGCCAATGAGCCCACCTCTCAAATATTTCTCGATGAGGTCGAGGACCGCCCCCCTGTGCTCTCTGATCTGTGTCGGTATGACCTGCTTCTCAGCTGGAAGGGCGACAACAAATGACAAAAGGGTTCTTATTATTGTGCATTATACAGTATGTCCAGTACATGCAAACCAATGGATTCACACACACACACACACACACACACACACACACACACACACACACACACACACACACACACACACACACACACACACACACACACCTTCAGAGCGGAGCTGCTTGATGGCCTCAGAGCAGGTTCTCATGAAGATCTGGGCATCCTGGTCGATCTGGTCTCGCTCATTGTCTGTCATCCGGGTTAGGTCTGCCGAGATGAGACTACAAAACACACAAAGCAATTGAAAGGAAATAAATCATAAGGTGAATGCACCAATTTGTAAGTCGCTCTGGATAAGAGCGTCTGCTAAATGACTTAAATGTAAATGATATTTGGACCCAGGTCTACTGTAAACTAGGTCTGCAGATTCTGTGCAATTAAATGAAAATGCTAAGCCTATGTTGCCCTCTAGTGGATTCCTACTGTATAGCTAATAGATCATTCCCTCAGAATGATAGTTCTGGGATGACTGACATGCTCATCACCTTTCCTGTGTTTGCAGTGATTAATAAAAAATAATACAAATAAATACTTAAGTCAATTCTATGGGAAGATCACAATGTACTTCTTCACATGTAAACTAATAATATGTTTTTATTATCACATTTTTAATGCACGTGACAGGTTTTTAATCACATTCTTTTTTTGGGGGGGGGGGGGGGGGGGGGGTAATAGATCCAAATTGCTGCCTCTAAACTAAGGTAAGAAAATGTGATAACGTTTTTCAAGGCCAGCCCTGCGAGCGCGCACACACTGCCCTCGGGGCCTTGACCAGATGAAGCCTATGATTAGTCCCAGGGCGTGATTTGCTCTTCACTTGGTTGCAGCTCAATTATTCCACCCAATTAGACTGAGTCTCCAAAAGACCACCCCACTCGCTACTGACCCTGTGCCAGCGCCTGCCTTCCCCAACCACCCACCTCAATTAGACCAGTCAGACCTTAGAGCCTGCAACACAGCCTGCAGTCAACTCTGTAGACAGACAGAGACAGACAGAGACAGACAGACAGACAGACAGACAGAGACAGACAGAGTAGCTCCGGCCACTTTAGCCCCTAAGCCTATATAACTACTGCTTAGGCTTATGGTGATTAGTTAATGCCATCTACTTCTTTGACAATGAAGGCTCTCGGGTTGAGAAGGTTAAAACCTTTTTTTGGATCCTTTATGAGACTGATGTTTCAAAGAGGAAAAGGCTCAATCAAGTTGGCAAAAGGTTAGATACATCCCAATCCACATGGAGGCCGAGCTGAACCCTTCCTGGAGGATTTTCTTTAGGCCAAACATGTGAAAAGGGATTAGCCCTACATCTTATATCCACATGAAAGTCACTGTTGAAAACAGACAGTAAAAAGGACAGGGTTTGGTGACCTGAGACGAGGATTACCTTCCAGCATTCACATAGTCCTTCCTGTGCTGCAGCAGGAAGTCTTTCAGCTTGGTGATGTTGGAGATCTGTCAAAATGAAGAGAAAACACATTAGAGAAGTCTATCAATGTCTTCATGTTTCGCTCTCTATTTGTTGGCCACATCTTCTTTCATGATTTTGTCCCTGTCATGTCTTAAAGTAATGATGGACTGTCGTTTCTCTTTGCTTGTTTGAGCTGTTCTTGCCATAATATGGACTTGGTATTTTACCAAATAGGGCTATCTTCTGTATACCACAACACTACTGATTGACTTAAACGCATTAAGAAAGAAAGAAATTCCCCAAATTAACTTTTAACAAGGCACACCTGTTAATTGAAATGCATTCCAGGTGACGAACTCATAAAGTTGGTTGAGAGAATGCCAAGAGTGTGCAAAGCTGTCATCAAGGCAAAGGGTGGCTACTTTGAAGAATCTCAAATATGAAATATATTTTGATTTGTTTAACACTTTTTTTGGTTACTAAATGATTCCATATGTCTTATTTCATAGTTTTGATATCTTCACTTTTATTTTACAATGTAGAAAATAGTAAAAAAAAATAAAGAGAAACCCTTTACTCAGTAGGTGTGTCCAAACTTTTGACTGGTACTGTATGTATGTATGTATGTATGTATGTATGTATATCATAATTTATTTATTTTTACAAATTTTCTCCGCTCCTGACTGCATGTGCTGCCATAGAAATAGAATGAATAGAATGGTTGTCCAACAAGTCAATAATGGCATAATGGGTGGACTGGAAGCCATTATGAGTGTATCCATAGGAACAACGTTAGGTTGAAGATGACAATATTAGATGTCTCGCACAGCCGAATGCTGCAAAGACGTCTGAGAGGTTGGTGGATTTCATTCATTCACTGGTAGACCAAAGAGTTAGTTTCAGGCCCTGCTTGCATGTCTCAAGTTAGGCCTTCCTTTAAAATGACCAAACCTAGCATTCATTGACTGTGACAGGCCACCTTGTCCATCTGTATCGCTCTATCCATTCTGAATTTTACGAATTAATATTGGTTAACGGCAAGACATACCAAATTCAAACTGGCAATTTCCTCGTTAAAATAGCCTAGCTCTTGTAAATAAAATCATTCTCTTCTATACACTGTAGCTCCCTGACAGAAAACATTTAAATACGCCTGAAATGTATAATCTGTCGACTATGTATCATAGATAAAATGTCCGGGAAGATGTGTGCACAGGAAAACCAGAGGAAACTCGGTGGAATCCAATATTTGCTCCTATAATTCGGTTAACATCGAAAAACCCCTAATTGCTTCCCCATCCACAGAGCGGAGCGCAAGAAGGACAGACTACACACACAGCAGGCTCTGTTGGCGAAAATATAAGAGAAAAAAAAAACCTATGAGAGAATCCAGACAAGCGCCATGTTGAAAATGACACAATGAATTCGACTGTGACAGAGACCCAGGGCGAGCGGGATTATTTTTCTAAAGCCAAACTACGCCGTCTTCGGTCCAGTTTTTTCCCTTCTAATGACCGTAATTACCAAATTGCTGCAGTGGTAAAGCACGACCTGGGTCTTGGTCTCTAATGGCGACTCTAAAAAATATCAACGAGAAGAAAAACGACAGGACTTTGAAAAGAAAAGGTTAAAAATAAATAAAAAATAAATAAATACAGAGCTACAATTTGCTTGAAACCCATCACCTCTCCTAGAAAGCAAATAAGCATAGATGACTCGAGGTGTGACATTGCTTCAGAGCAATTAGAACAGAGCAGGTTTAAGATAACCGAGTAAAGGGCTGTGGCGGTGAGTCGACCCTTGTAATAATACAATTATCAGGGGTCAAAAGTTAATCGGTGTTCAGAGCACTTGGGAAGGGGTTGAGTGAAGCACAACGTTCCCATGGTTGAAAGGCAGGAGTATGTTGTTGTCTGCTGTCTGCTGTCTGTGTTGTTGTCTGCTGTCTTGCTAGATTCAAGACGAATGCCCTGTCTGGGATGGGCAACTCCAATCCTCGGGGGCCTGAGTGTCTTTATTTTCCTCTTCTCTCAGACACTCACTATATAAATCGCAGCTATAAACCCATATCATGCTAATTTGGCCTACAACTCAGAGTCACTACATTCTTCTGCTTTTGTAACACACCTTCTCACCAGCAGGTAGCAATAGGCTGCCAGTTTGGAGCCCTACTGGCTTTCAGGAGAGAACAGAGGAGAAGAGAGAAGATGTCAAGAGTGCTGGTTTGGGGGGGGGGGGGGGGGGGGTTTTGATCTGTCTCCTGTGTGTATACATTTGGGCTCAGATTCCCACTGCAACCTCCAGGGTTTGCAGGGGGTCACCGGGATCAATTGCTCTTGTAACGTAAGACTCTAAAGAGCTAGTAATACCTAAACAATGAGGAAGGGGGTAGCCTTGTGCTTGCGGCTGGAGGAGAGTGCGTGTGTGTCCCTGCCAAAGTATGCGAATGTATATGAATGTGCTTGTGCGCGTATGTTGTGTTTGGAGCGAGGCAGCAGGAGGAGACAGTCTGCCGGGCTACATCTAATCTCATCATCATCAAGGACCCCCACTTTATCTTCTTACTCTCTCCTGCCCCTCAGCCTGTACGAAGCGCAAACAAACCATCACAGTGCATTATTATTAAAACACATTTTTAAAGGCTTAGTCAGCTGATTTTTTCTTAAGTCAGTCGGGGCAGGCTCTTTATTTGACTAAAACCAGGTAACTGAGATAATTTGATAATGATCACCCAGACTCCATTGCTTGACCCCTAGCTGCCCATTTTGAAGCCTGTCCAAATCTGATTTGAGATCTATAGACCATAACTAGCCTAATTGTTCAAAGAAGACACTATGAGAAACACTTAAAGCTCTTTGCAGTGGAGGGGACGTCGCCACATAGATCTTTTCACTGCATTTACGTCTTACTCTTGTGTATTAGAAATTGAGATTTCTGGTCAGTCACAGCAACACAGTCAATAATCTACACTCGCATTCAAAGGCAATCTAGGAGCTTTAAAAAAAAAAAATTGGCAAAGAATGTGCATTTTGCAGGGTTATAATCTGGACTACAACAAACATATCTAAACATCTCAGATTTCAAGAAAAATAAATTAAAAGCAAAATAATTTTTCTGGTTTTAGTTAAAACTAGGCCTATGAAATACTGCGGTGTTCACATAGCAGACTCATGGCGGCAGGATGATACCGGATGTCACTGTTTTCAATGAGATGACGACAGCAAATTCTGCCACAAAATACCATCCACTGGGTCCACTTTGTGGTTCAAAGTGCTTTATTTATTCAGTTAAAAATCTTGGCCGTAAGTTAGCGTGTTCTTCTAACCAGCTAGCCAGGCCAACTGCCAAGCAACGTACGGTAGTCCACCAGTTTTCATGCCATCCAATCGGACTTTTTTGAGTCACATACTTCAATGCAGCATAAACAAAGAACAAAGTATACGTTTAACTAGGAGGCCACTGTCGTTCTCCTTTTGCTCTAATGTCAGATGTCGAGTTTTTGCCTACATCACTTGGGGGGGGGGGGGAAACAAGCAACGTGTCCAATTGATCAACAAAGGCTCTGAGGTTTATCCCGTTCAAAGCAGCGCTCTCTCCTGACTACAATGGACGTGAACAATGTCATATTCTAGCTTCATTGAGAAAGAAAGAAATTGGGAACACATCAGACTTCCCCTCAGCCCCTCGGAACCTCTACCCCCTTCACTTATTTTAGCCCAGTCTTTCATTTTTAACTTTAATGGAAAACATGACTAACAAACCTGAATGTTGTGTTGTTTGTTGGGTAGTTGAGCAACACTAATGTTTGGTTTTGTTGCACTTCAGGGATTCATTAATGAAACACACAGATGGACACATTCTCCTCAAGGCCTGTGTATATGGTGCCCACAGTAGAACAGACTAGATTAAACTAAATGTAGGCTACCCAAATGTAAATGTTAACTGGTAATTAGGTTTGCCTAATTCTTTGACACATGTTCAATGTTTATTGTGTCTTTGTGAAAAAGGCAGGTTGGCCTAACACAATTTTTTTTTTTAAAGGGGACCATCGCGCTTTCCCAGAAGCTTGGCTGGTGCGTAAAACCTGCAAATTCATTCAAACAAAAAGGTGTAATGGGTCCGCACTTAAAAGGATGTCGCATAAAGCTTACTTCATTTTTTAAAATTTGTATTTTCATTGCATCAGGGATAGCGTACACAAATGTTTTGGCTTCGCAGCCTTCTGTGAGTAGGTACAATTTTCTTTTAATTCAAGACAGCATTTGTACGGAACAAATGATGCAGTGAAAATCATTTTAAAAATGAAGTAAGCTTTCATGCAACAACTTTTTGTTTGGCCTATTACAAAAGCCCTGAAACCTTTTACAGTTGTTTTGAGAAAAGCCACTTTCCCTCTAAGGTTTGTTCTGGTTGTCCCTGAGCCTGAGAGTGGATGTTCCCTAGTTTGTGATTGAGGACATTTTTCTGTGTATTTTAATACAGATATGTTAAATAATATCCTAATTGAGAATGTTTAAGTAATCAATTATCCTATAGATTACTTATTGTCTTATGTGGCCTAGGCCTATTTGTCATGGAATGAGCCTCATTGCTTAATTAAATAATGCCGTTATGGCTCATATCAATCTGAATTTTGCCTATAAAGCCTGTGTCTCTGAAGCAGTACAGTATTTTTGTTACAATTACACTGTTTAGTCTGCCAAGTATCTGGATTTCATCTCGCTGCCCCCTAAGTTTGACACTCGTCCACAGACCTGTGTTTGTGCATTTACGTCTCCATATGACACTTTATTTCATTTTTTTTTTTGCTAAACTGGCAAAATCCCCTTTCTTGAAATGTCTGTGGGCAAATGCTAGATAAGATTGTATTCCGCACTTGCATTTGATGCCTCAAAATTCTATTTTCCTGGCCTCCGTGCGAAAACAGAGCAGAGATTAAACCAACTGGTAAAGGCAGTGTTTAGCAGGACATTCAGATCAGGGAAATCCCCTCAAATCCCAACCTGATGGTGAGAGAATACATTTGCAGTTGAGTGAGTGAAATATAGATATTAAAAAAAAATACTTTGTGGGAGATAATGAAGACTAGTGAGACTACAAAACATAAACCACTGATCATGACAGCGGATGCAGGTTCATGGCAATTATTGTGGGGTGACATGCAAAAACTTGCTCTGTGTCAACAGGGAGAAGAGTAAGAAAATGGGGTGAAGAAATTTGTTCAAATTAGGCGTGTGATTCTCAGGTAATGGGGCCAACAAATATAGCCTAGGCTTGTACCTTATCTCTTAGCCTAACAGTTAGACTATGGCTTTCTAATTTCAGAGCAGCTACATTCCATCAAAGCATCACATTTACTGCCCTGTGTAAGCACTTCAAAACTTTATATTTTGCCAGAAAGTGTTTTTCCCCCAATAGGAGAGACTGTTTTAGGGAATTTCTCAGACATTCACAGTTCACTTGCGAACAGAACAATTATGTCTGAAATGGACCCAGGTTATCAAAATGTAACTAAATCTTTTGAGAATATACCAGATTATCATTTCCATTTCAAAATACGCCATGAGAGGGCAACCCCTACCTCGCTCGAGTTAGGTAATAAACGCATATTTCTAAGTGCTGGCTGATCACCTCACTTTTTGGACATTCAAAGAAAACACAGTAAAAAGCGGTCCATTGTGGAACGGTGCTGTTGATTTGAACAATTTCGGGGTGACCTCCTGCATTTAAACACGAGAAGAGCAGCCTGCTGTGGAGATGAGGGGAGCAGTGAAACTGAGATCACAGTACCTCGAAACGACCCCTGAGGTAAAAGATTCCCTCCCGATCACCACACCTCAGACACTTACTAGCCGTTCTTACTAGTTCATCAAGCCTTTTGCTTCGCCATAAAAAATATGTTCACTTTCTGCAAAGGGTAAAGTTGAGGGGGAAAAAACAACCCATACATGCTACTTTATATTTGTTTACTTTGAAGTTTTCCTCCCTATCTGTTTTGTGAAGTGTCACTGGGAACTGAGAAGGCAGTGCATGTCTTGGAGGGCGCCCACATCTGTTCAGCATTAGGGGCCGGCCGTCAACATTGTTACTTGGGACCTAATTTAATGTTTTCTCTGCTTTGATCTTCCACCTTTAATCACTGGCTCTTGGGAGGATCGGCTTTCCTCAAGAAATTGTTAGAAAGCTGAAAGAAAATGTTATTGCAGCATGTTTATGGAATCAAACATGTAAAGAGAGGGCTCGCACACAGAAAAAAAATGGATCCTGTATCTGAAGTCTTACAGAGAAAAGGATGAGGGGGTGGGGGCAGATGAAAACCACCACATAACTGTATGCAGTGAGGACATTCCAAAATTTCAATTCCTCCAAACATTGGTTCACCAAGATCGTTTCAGATGATATCGGTAGCACAGGGGAGACAGCGGGAGGGTGGGGGCCCAGGGTCGGGGGGTGCACCACAGGCTAGGTTTGAGTTTCCTCAAATCAGCATCCCTGCTTTCATTAAACCATCATTTCCAATATCATTGCAACAGGGGTGCGAGAGGCATAACAAAGCATAGTTGTGTGGAGCTGAGTGACTGGGCTTGTTTCTCCTGGCTATGGTTGGTGGGGACATCAGGTATGGATCAAGAGCTGATGTCCCTGGGGAAATCCAGAGGAGTTCTTCAAGGTGCCTTTGATAGGGCTTGTATCCATGATACTCACTTCTGCATAGTGGTCACGCTGCATGTGGCGCACTTATTCTATTTGCCAGTCGCTTTCAATGAGCCCTCTTTATTTCTACACCAATGATGGGTCGCGACTATGTGGTGGGTGAGAGTCTGAAAGTCCAGGAAGACCACAGATCTAGGATCCACGGATCTATCCCCGACCTACTGCATTTGAATGACATGTAAAAAATAAAAAATAAATAAAAAAAGTAATGTTTTTTTTTTTTTAAAGAGGAAGATGTGGGGGTAAAAAAACACAGCCTCTCATCAGGACTGTCCATCACTGGGTGTTTCACATTAGGCTATCCCCTAACATTGGAACTGGCTTTAATCAAGGAAGGCCCAAAACATTTTCAGACTCCAGCCGCCCAAGCCAGACTGTTCTCTCTGCTACAGCACAGCAAGCGGTACTAATGCACTAAGTACTAAGTCTGGAATCAACAGGACCCTGAACAGCTTTCTACCCCAAGCCATAAGATTAACAAACGAGACAGGTTATAGCTAATTCAATGGCTACCCGGAGTATCTGCATTAAGAGGTCGACCGATTATGATTTTTCAACGCCGATACCGGTTATTGGAGGACCAAAAAAGTTGATACCGATTAAATCGGACAATTTTATTTATTTTTTTGTAATAATGACAATTACAACAATACTGAATGAACACTTATTTTAACTTAATATAATACATCAATAAAATCAATTTAGCCTCAAACAAATAATGAAACATTCAATTTGGTTTAAATTATGCAAAAACAAAGTGTTGGAGAAGAAAGTAAAAGTGCAATAGGTGCCATGTAAGAAAGCTAACGTTTAAGTTCCTTGCTCAGAACATGAGAACATATGAAAGCTGGTGGTTCCTTTTAACATGAGTCTTCAATATTCCCAGGTAAGAAGTTTTAGGTTGTAGTTATTATAGGAATTATAGGACTATTTCTCTCTATACTATTTGTATTTCATTAACCTTTGACTATTGGATGTTCTTATCGGCACTTTCGTATTGCCAGTGTAACAGTATAGCTTCCATCCCTCTCCTCGCTCCTACCTGGGCTCGAACCAGGAACACAACGACAACAGCCACCCTTGAAGCAGCGTTACCCATGCAGAACAAGCGGAATAACTACTCCAAGTCTCAGAGCGAGTGACGTTTCAAACGCTATTAGAGCGCACCCCGCTAACTAGCTAGCCATTTCACATCGGTTACACCAGCCTAATCTCGGGAGTTGATAGGCTTGAAGCACAGCGAAGAGCTTCTGGCAAAACGCAGGAAAGCACAGTTTGAATGAATGCTTACGATCCTGCTGCTGCCTACCACCGCTCAGTCAGACTGCTCTATCAAATCATAGACTTAGTTATAACATAATAACACACAGAAATACGAGCCTTAGGTCATTAATATGGTTGAATCCGGAAACTATCATCTGGAAAACAAAACGTTTATTCTTTCAGTGAAATACAGAACCGTTCCGTATTTTATCTAACGGGTGGCATCCATAAGTCTAAATATTCCTGTTACATTGCACAACCTTCAATGTTATGTCATAATTACGTAAAATTCTGGCAAATTAGGCGGCCAAAACTGTTGCATATACACTGACTCTGCGTGCAATGAACGCAAGAGAAGTGACACAATTTCACCTGGTTAATATTGCCTGCTAACCTGGATTTCTTTTAGCTAAATATGCAGGTTTAAAAATGTATACTTCTGTGTATTGATTTTAAGAAAGGCAATGATGTTTATGGTTAGGTACACATTGGAGCAACGATACGCACCACATCGATTATATGCAACGCAGGACAACCTAGAAAAACTAGTAATATCATCAACCATGTGTAGTTATAACTAGTGATTATGATTGATTTATTGTTTTTTATAAGATAACTTTAATGCTAGCTAGCAACTTACCTTGGCTTCTACTGCATTCGTGTAACAGGCAGGCTCCTCGTGGAGTGCAATCTAATCAGGTGGTTAGAGCGTTGGACTAGTTAACTGTAAGGTTGCAAGATTGAATCCCCCGAGCTGACAAGGTAAAAATCCGTCGTTCTGCCCCTGAACGAGGCAGTTAACCCACCGTTCCTAGGCCGTCATTGAAAATAAGAATGTGTTCTGACATGCCTAGTTAAATAAAGGTGTAAAAAAATAAAAAATAAAAATAAAAAATCGTCCAAATCAGTGTCCAAAAATACAGATTTCCGATTGTTATGAAAACTTGAAATCGGACCTAATTAATCGTCCATTCCGATTAATCGGTCGACCTCTAATCTGCATTGACCCGATTTTTACACTAACTCTATGCACACACACTGGACTCTACCCACACATACTTACGCTGACAACCCAACACACACTACATACTGTGCATTCGGCAAAGTATTAAGACCTCTTCACATTTTGTTACGTTACAGCCTTATTCTAAAATGTATTTTAAAAAGAATCCTCAGCAATTTATACACAATACCCCATAATGACAAAGTGAAAACAGGCTAAGAATTTTTTGCAAATGTATTAAATATAAAAAACAAATACCTTATTTACATAAGTATTCAGACCCTTTGCTATGAGACTCGAAATTGAGCTCAGATGCATCCTGTTATCATTGAACATCCTTGAGATGTTTCTACAACTTTGAGTTCACCTGCAGTAAATTCAATTGATTGGACATGATTTGGAAAGGCACACACCTGTCTATACAAAGGTCCCACAGTTGACAGTGCATGTCAGAGAAAAAAATAAGCTATGAGGTCGAAGGAATTGTCTGTAGAGCTCTGAGACAGGATTGTGTTGAGGCAGATATCTGGGGAAGAGTACCAAAACATTTCTTTAGCATTGAAGATCCCCATCATTCTTAAATGGAAGAAGTTTAGAACCACCAAGACTCTTCCGAGAGCTGGCCTCCCGGCCAAAATGAGCAATCGGAAGAAGGGCGTTGGTCAGGGACGGTGACCAAGAACCCGATGGTCACCCTGACAGAGCGCCAGAGTTCCTCTGTGGAGATGTGAAAACCTTCCCGAAGGACAACAATCTCTGTAGCACCCCACATATCAGGTCTTTATGGTAGAGTGGCCAGACGGAAGCCACTCCTCAGTAAAAAGGCACATGACAGCCTGCTTGGAGTTTGCCAAAAGGCACCTAAAGACTCAGACCATGAGAAACAAGATTTTCGGGACTGATGAAACCAAGATTGAACTCTGGCCTGAATGCCAAGCGTCACATCTGGAGGAAACCAGGCACCGCTCATCATTTGGCCAATACCATTCCTAAGGTGAAGCATGGTGGTGGCAGAATCAGCAGCAGGGACTGGGAGACTAGTCAGGATCGAGGAAAAGGAACAGAGCAAAGCATAGAGAGATTCTTGATGAAAACCCGCTCCAGAGCGCTTAGGACCTCAGACTGGGGCGAACGTTCACCTTCCAACAGGACAAAGACCCAAGCACACTGCCAAGACAATGCAGGAGTGGCATCGGGACAAGTCTCTGAATGTCCTTGAGTGACCCAGCCAGAGCCCGGACTTGATCCCGATTGCACATCTCCGGAGAGACCTGAAAATAGCTGTGCAGCAACGCTCCTCATCCAACTTGACAGAGCTTGAGAGGATCTGCAGAGAAGAATGCGAAAAACTCCCCAAATACAGGTGTGCCAAGCTTGTAGCGTCATACCCAAGAAGACTAGAGGCTGTAATCACGGCAAAATGTGCTTCAAAAAAGTATTGGGTAAAGGGTCTGAATACTTGTGTAAATGTGATATTTCCATTTTTAATACATTTGCCAAAATTTCAAAAAACCTGTTTTTGCTTTGTCATTATGGGATATTTTGTGTAGATTGATGAGGAAAAATACAACTTAATCCATTTTTTAACAAGGCTGTAACGTAACGAAATGTGGGGAAAAATAAAGGGGTCTGAATACTTTCCGAATGCACTGTATGCCCACAAACACTTATGCATACTGATGCCACACACTTTCCCACTCAGCACATACACTGGTATTGTCTATTTTCTATCCTGTTGCCCAGTCACTTTACCCCTACCTACAGTGCATTCAAAAAGTACTCATATACCCTCCACTTATTCCACATTTTGGAACGCAAGGAAATCAAAAGATAACTTATCTAAAGGGATTTGACTTCTCAAACACGGCAAAAAGATGACACAATATCACCTTATTAATTCAGCCACTTACTTAGCTAACTAGTAAGTAAAACATTTAGGGGTCATGTCAACGCAGAATTCTTCATTTTTCATACAGGAAAAAATTATAACGCATAATAAATATCTTGCTGCGTTTTGTAAACGCATATCTAAAATGGTTCTTATTGTAATTTCTGCTCGCCATCAGACTAATTGTGTGCTTCAGTTGCACTTCTTCCACTTGGATGAAAATTCACAAATAGGCATTCTATCAGCAGACAGCGCTCTGACTGTAGCTACTTTTCTCGGTGTAGCCAGCCTACTTATCTCCGGGAAATGCAATAAACTTTAAGAAAAACATTAGGAAATGTAGCTGGCTACACCGAGAAAATGTGTAGCTATCTAGCTAGTAGAATACACTGACTGTATGTAGGCGTTCCGGAACGCACCACTAACCTGTCAAATGCAAAAAGTAGTAGGTAGCTAGCTAAGTTACATGCCAAGTTCTGACGTTTGAGTAAAGTATTATTGGTTACTTAGAGGTTGATATACGTAGCGAGCACATCATAGACCTAGGCCTTTTTAGATAGCTGCCTAGTTGTTAGTTAACGTTAGGTGTTAACTTTCATGACTTCCAGATACGTTTGACTAATGTCGTTAGCACGCTAGCCTCTGACTCGGCTAACGTTAGCTAACTGACGAGCTAGCTAGCTACCATTAGCTATAACGGTACCGAACTCTATTAATTTCCATCTCTACACAACTGTTATTAAAATAAATTAGCTACATTAACTAACGTTAGCTAGCAAGGCAAACGTTAGCCTGTGCAGTGAATGTCACTCACCACTTCCTTCGCCTTGAGAGAAAATCCATGTTTGGGTCTGCTCTTCTTGAAGATTTCATCTTTCGGCAAATCAAACCCTACTCCGATAGCTTTATTTCGGGTTTTTACCGTTTTGACACTGGCTTTGAACAGTAAAGTTATATCAACAGCCATTTCTGTCAGTAGCACGGCAGTACACGCCACTGTCAACAGCGACACGTCACCACATTCAACGTCATATTTTTGCGACCCATGGGTGCGTTCCAAACATGCATGGTTGGCCACTTTAGTGACAATGCCGGTGTTTGGAGGATATATTGGCAGGATGTTGTTAGGCCCGAGACTAAGTCGATGGTCGGCAAACCGTGCAAATATATCCTCCAAACACCGGGTTCGAGGGCATTATCACTTTTATACAAAAGGTTACCAACATATTCAAATAATGATTGACATATTTTCATAAAAAAGGTTATTTTGTTGAATTTATTCATAGTATTTTATCCTTCCACAAGATACAGTCCTGACACAAATTTAGGGTTGCTACCCAAGCCTTTTGTTCTATCGATTCAGTTGCCAGAGCTGCGACCCAGTTGTTCAGTCTTTGTGTTCTGTGTCTATGGACGCGACCCAGACATTCGTTCTAAATGTTCCATTGCAAAACTGGCTGCCAACGTTCTAATCCCTTGCTTGCTAGCTAGCCAACTACAGTTAATTTACAGTCATGTCAAACAGTGCAGAAAGAATAACACCAGTAGCTGCATTTGCATTTGTTTAACCTGTTTTCTAGTGAGATCTATTTCAACGCATCCATTACAATGAGCTAATGAGGCGCGATTTCGCCTGGTATAGAAAATGTGATCTTTCATCAGGACACTGTTTTTCAGAGGAGCTAGCCAACAACACAGCTAACACAATCACTTCAAAGTGAAGCTGGAAAGAATGCAAACTAGCTGCACTTCATTTTGTTTTACCTTTTTTAATTTACATTTCTTTGTACATATCCATAAAAATGCCTGTCTGTCTCATCCAGACTGCCGACACGTTCATTACTATGGGACAGCTGGAGTTGAATATTGAAACAATGTTGCAAATGTCGCAGAGACAGATAGCAAGGTTTATACACTAATGTCCACTGTTGAAAACTAAATGTTAGTGTGCAATGTGAGATAATGTCTAGATGCTTTTTATAGTGGAGATCAAGTTTATAAATTGCCTGGCTGGGCTGATGAGACAGTGGATTGCGCAGTCAGATGGAACAGAGTAAATATGCTGGAATGTGGTTTTAACCAACCAATATTCAGGATTAGAACCACCCGTTGTATAATTAAGCACAGATACTGTAGAACAATGAGTTATAAAAAATCTTTGACAAGTGTGCAGCATTCCAGTAAAAGACTATCTAGGGATCAAAAGTGCAAAAGAAAAATAATAAAATGAATAGCATGTATTTCACCCCAATATTCTGTGGAAGAGTTGCTGACTCTTATGCAAGGGTGGTCTTAATGTTTAGAATGTACATTAACCACATTTTAAAACGTATGAATACATTTTGCTAAAGCATAGACCAAGCTAACAATTCTAGGGAGATAATGTTTTTGTAATGTTATCTGTAATGTTCCCCTAATGTTTGAGTCTCCAGTTTTCTGTAAGTTAGGGGAACATTCTGCTTATGATAGCAAAAACCTTCTGAGAACCTTTTTAGCAGGTTTTGGTGTTAAAGTTAGGAGAACATTGCCTTAATGTCAAGCCGAACTTATCTACAACGTGGTTACAATGTTCTGAGAATAGACACGTTTTGTGGGAATGTTGCAAGAACATTTCTGTGTATCAGTTGTCAGGACGTCGCCTGATGGTCCCAAAGAAACGTTCTCCCCCCCAAAAAACTTACTACACATCACGTATTGTTACTGTTGCCAAGCCCTGATTTGTGAACCACTGATCTATTCACAGCTCTTTTTGTCTGTTGGCAAGGGATACTCACACACACACACACACACATATTTGACACACTTTGACACACGTGATTACATTGTGCATGTTCATTTATACAGTCATTATTATTCAACATCAATAAAATACAGAAAAACAAATATTGAATGTACTTTTAACAGAGCTGAGATTTAATTAAAAGTGCATTCATCTTGTTGCTTACACCTATCAAGTTGTTTCATATCTACACAAGTGCCCAAGGAGTAGAGGTTAGGGTTTATACTGGACAGGGCCTCACTATACTGGCCCAATAAGCACATGCCCTAATGATATCCCTTATTACCACAGTGGTTAGGGTGTTTGTCATAGGTGCTGTTGGCCTGGGTTTGAATAACCCTACTCTCACATTCTTAGCAATATACTGTATGTTCATGTCATTATTTCACAACAGTTACAACACACCTATCTGATATAATTCAAATTGTATCCCATTGAAAAAATGGGAATTGGTAGAATTCTAGATAGCTGACCATCTCAGAGAACCCTCTATCGTCTTTTTGAAATCCACACCAAAATACCACGTAGAACAAACATGTGTCTCAAGGAATCATCAGCTCTCATCATTGCATTTGTATCTGTAACATTCCTAATTTGTTGCCGAAACATGGCCCAAGTGGTAGTGTTGCTTCTGATAGAAACATACCCAGAACATGGTTGCCATATTCTCAGAATACCAGAAATGTGTACATTTACAGTAGCATATTTGTACTTTCTCACATTTGCCATTTAAGCAATGATGATACCAGTTATACCAAAACAATACACAACATAGAGTTTCACAAAATTGCATCAGAATATATTACGGCAATATATAACTTTTATGAGTAACAGAGCAATATAACAAGTTACTGTCTTCAAATATTGTAATATTATTACAGTTACTTTTTCAAGTAACCTGTATATTACTTTCAGAAGCATATCTCTACCGGCGTGTTATATACATAAAAAAAGATAAATCTATACACATTGTGCCAATAACAAAGATGCATAAATAATATTTCCAAATAAACAATCAAAATGTGAGACTCCCCTAGCAGCTCTCGAACCAAGGCCACCAGAACCAACAACAAACACCCTAACCACTGTCCTAATAAGGGATACAGTACATCTAAACCCTGTGCTTATTGGGCCAGTATTCTTTTTTTTAATGTAACCTTTATTTAACTATATTTAACCAGAAGAAACCATAAACCATCCTCCTTAGGCACTTGTGTAGATCTGAAACAACTTGATAGGTGCAAGAAATAGGGAGAATGCACTTTGAAGTACTGTAAATCGTAGCTGTGTGAAAAGTACACTCCAGAAAAACATTTTATTGATCATACAGATTCAGTAGTATCATTAAAACAGGTTCATATCCCCCACCAACATTAGACAACTATACAGAAAGCACTTCATTTGCTGAAATAAGTAAATCAAATCAATGATGAGAATAGTCAGATTAACTGATACCTGACATGGACAAGGTGGAAAAACAGGAAGCTTGGAATACTGTGAATCAAGAGGTTGTGAGTTCAAATCCCAGGAAAGGACACATTGAGAAATAATTACATACACAATGTAAGTAAAAAGCACTGTGTTTGAGTATTGACAAGGAGCTATGAATAGATCAGTGGATTACCAATCACAGTCTTGCTTTGCAACAGTAACAAGACCTGATGTGTAATAAACTTTTCTTTGGACAAATAATTGTTCTTGCGAAATGACCCATGAAGCATTTCTAGAACATTAATATCTTAAGTTCTGAGGACATGGTAACCAGTTTGTTGCTTGCTTGGCAACCAGGCTACCAGGCTAGGAATTCAGGGAATTGACAAAGAGTTTCAGTGCTGCTATAGGATTCTTACCTAAGTGCACTCTAGAATTTTGAATGCTGAAGTCATTTAATTGCTTAGGTATGTGATGTATACTTAAGTGCATATTTGGACGTTGTAAATGTTTGACATACACCAATATAGATATTTATAAAAAATGACACTACAACGCTACCAAGTTAAGTAAAACTAAAAGAATGTCCTGTCTAGACGAATGTAGTAATTTGTATATAATATTTCTCACTTGGGTTGGCACCTAGATGTAAGTGTAGGGGCCCAACGTGTTGAATAAAATACTGTTACTTGCTGTGCGGTTTGCTCATTTCCTTTGTTAGTGTTGTGCCAAACTCTGTTACAGTAGAGTGGTGTGACTGTCTCCTCTTCTGCAGCTTCAGCACTCAGCTGCTTACATCTCAGACGTGTTTCCCCCTAAAGGAGTCTGCACTGTAAAAAACATTTAGCTACTTTTACTTTTTTTTTAAAATTAGGTAAGGATTTGTATCAACTTTTTGAGTATTTCCAATATAAGGTATTCTTCTGTATAATAGACTTAGCTTTTGGTGTTTCACAAACACTAATATATTGAGTCCAGCATATTTGTTGTTGTTGCTGAGATCCAACTTAATTTGATCAATTCCAAAATTGTTATTATTCATAACATCTTCTTCATCTTTTTGATCAGTTACTTTCAGTGATCATGTTTTAATGTTTGTAAAAAAAAAAAACTATGTCTTCAATTATTTGCCTTTTTTCCCCCCACTTAAGCAGGCAATGCTGAAGACAGCTCTCATTCCGCTAGCAGTCAGTGGAAGTAGAACTGAAAGCATTTTAAGACGCAGCATGTGCCTTTAGCATTAAATGTCGCGTGCGATTGTGCGCATGAGCTTGTTGTTGATGGTGGGATTGGGTGGTCTCATCTTTGAATGTCAATTTGCCAGATGGTTTTGATATCCGTTCATCATGACCCGGTACACCTCATAGCATTGTTGTAGTCGAGTCGTTAAACCTCCAGTCCACGTCGAGTCCCAAGTCTCCTGTGCTCGAGTCGGGTCAAGAGTCCCTATGGCTAAGTCCGAGTTAAGTCTGAGTCCAATTTCGAGTCATCAATGGTCGAGTCACGAGTCGAGTCATGAGTCCCTATGGCTGAAGTCCGAGTCCCAGTGGTCCAAGTGCTTAAGTCTGAGTCACTGGGTCTGTTTAATAAAAAATACCACATTAGCATTGGTTTATGTGCACATATATTTCTTTTTTACTTTTGGAAGCAAAACAACTGATTCTGTGTACTTTAGACATATTTGGTAGTTTGGTTACTGCTGTTTTTTTGTTTGCTTATACTGCCGGCTTGCTGGTTCGATGCTTGTCTGTTTCTAGATTCACACTTTCATTGATTTGGCCTGGATTTGGTAGAGAAAATCTGCTTAGCAACAACTAGTGGCGGGCTAGCGGGAAGATTTTTATGTGACCATTGAAGTCAAGCAAAGATTTTCCTCCTGTTGCCCAATGGTCATAATTGCCTGCAAACAAATAATAGCCTATGAAACAAAGAAGTCCTTCATACACAGGCTCACACACATTTTATTTTAACATAGTTACACTGCCATTCAGAAGTTTGGGGTCACTGGGCTCACTGTTCATTAAAATAACATAAAATTGATCAAAAATAGACTGTAGACATTGTTAATGTTGTAAATGACTATTGTAGCTGGAAACGTCTGATTTTTAATGGAATATCTAAATGGGCGTACAGAGGCCCATTATCAGCAACCATCACTCCTGTGTTCCAATGTGTTAGCTAATCTAAGTTTATCATTTTATAAGGTTAATTGATCAATAGAAAACCCTTTTGCAATTATGTTAGCACAGCTGAAAACTGTTGTTGATAAACTTGGATTAGCTAACTCAACATGCCATTGGAACACAGGGGTGATGTTTGCTGATAATGGGCTTCTGTACGCCTACGTAGATATTCCATAAAAAAAATCTTCAGTTTCCAGCTACAATAGTCATTTCCAACATGAACAATGTCTGCAGTCTATTTCTGATCAATTTGATGTTATTTTAATGGACAAAAAATGTGTTTTTCTTTCTTAAACAAGGACATTTCTAAGTGACCCCAAACTTTTGAACGGTAGTGTATTTCAAATCAGTAGCCTAATGATGTTTTGAAGGGATGAATGCAAGAGAACAGAACCCTTGTTGCTCTGCTGCACACCCCTCTGCTGCTAATATTCTGTTTATCATAGTAGCCTATCTAGTCCAAGTACAAATACAAGTCACGGGAAGGCGAGTGAGTCCGAGTCACCAAAGTCAAAAGTCATGAAAATCGGGACTTTAGACGGACTCGAGGCCTAGTCTAGGACTCGAGTAATACAACACTGCCTCATAGCACAACATTCTGCTTAATATTGATGTAGAAGTCTGCTTTTGTTTCTTCAAACGTGCACACAACGTTGTGTAAAAGTATAATAAAGTCCAAAAATGTTGAATTACCCACAACCCTCTAAAAACGGAGCCACATGGAAAGTTGTTGCAAAAACATACAATTCTTAAGTTGAGAGTAAATATTACGAAAACGGATTAAATGAAACCCAGTATATTAGATTGAATTTACATTTTTGAATGTCATGCTTTTGAACACATAAAAAAGGAAGTATTCAAATATTGAAATAATACCAGAGCTGTTAAAAGAGATAGTCCTTTAATGAACCGAGGCTATGTGGACACAAGACTCTGACAAGACTGGTGGTTTCACCCCCAATATGTTCATTGGAGGGGTATCCAAACATGGTATTCTAAATAGAGGAAACTCATGCATTCTTTAAGAGGCATGATAGTTCTTGCTAAGCCACCTTGACCATTCAGTGGTGTCAAGAATGGCCAGCGGAGAAATAACCATCCTGGAATATAAAGACAAAAATGAAAAGAAAACAACTTACATGATCACTCTAAATTCAAGGCTGCTTGACATTAGCATAGTAGATGTGGCAGTTATGTTTTCTGTCATGATAGGCTATATGTCAGGGTGGGTGGTTAGCTTGGCAACAAATTAGCACTGGCAGCCTCACCTACTGTACCATTGTTAATTATTTGACTTGAATGCAGACAAATTATTTCTCATGACAACATACAACCTCCGCCTTGTCAAGTCTATGACTAAGTAAAGAAGGTTGATGAATTGCAGAGCAGGATATCAAGATATGCTATTACATCCAATATACAGGCTATCAACTGCAGATTCGCTGAATAGAGAAAGTGATTTTATCAATTGCACCTTCTATTTTTTTAATAAAAATCCCAAACAAAAATGGTCCTCTACAAGGTTTGAGTGGACATGAAATCCACAAACCGCCAAAATGAAAAGTAGATGGTATGCTTGATAGAGAAATACCCTGATATATATCTTTATTTTGACAAGCGGGAGAAGCGTAGCTCGGTCATAGTATTCAGTCACTCTCTCTGTGACAGATGAGCCATGTTGTTGAGTGTCCTCTGGGCAGACCACTTAACTCCCTGAAAAGGAGCCCTAACTCCTACCCTTAATCTTCACTTTCTCTTTGTCTGGACTATTATCTGGCCTGTCAGTCCTGGCCACTTCATCTTCAGAGGGCTCATCTATTGACTGTTTCAACGTGGCTAGATTATATCAAAGGCCCTTATCTTTGGTCCCTGCGGCTATATTCTCCTGTTTCTGACCAGTTGGAATGGTTTTAGGATTTGAACACAACCTCTTGGGATGGATATTGTTTGCTGGTTCATCTCATATTTTGGATATGCATCATATGTAATTGTGTGAAGAAATACTTCAGAACGTTAGCAGGTAGAGGTAGAGTTGGGAATAAGTTATGAATTTAACCAAAACACTATTGTCACCTTTCAATCCCCGATAATAGCTAAAACACTCGTAACTATCTAAACCCAAGATTAAGTCAAGTTAAGTTTCTTCTTCGTCCATAGACTGAAATGGATGTTCAAAGGCCTTTACTGGAATGCAGACAATGATCCCTATAAACAACACCTTCCCTGGTTTGAGTTAACGGCCTCCTTAAGTTTCTGCAAGCTCCTGAAGAATTCCATGCGGTTAGATCTGATGGTAACCAATTACCTGGTAAGGCAACTGACGTTGAGGTGGATGCTTAGTCGCCACATCCCTCCAGTCTCAGAGACTGACGAATCAACTCTTGGTTTAGTCCCAATAGTCTTACAATGACCTCCTTTCTCCGTCTGCTTCCTTTCGTGGCCCATGGTCTGACAATGTTTGACAGGTGAGAGCGGGGGTGGCGACTCCGCCCTGCCTTCATGGGATTTACCCCATCTATAGTCCCCTCAGATCAACTGTCATGACAGCAAGGATATGAGGAAAGGAAGTCATGGAAGTCATTTCAGAGAGTTAGGTCATAGATGAACTGAGTTGGCACGAGCATAGTTGTCAGGTACCCAGACACCAATCCCTGCAAACTCCCAAACTGTTCATATTGACACATTGTTTTTAAAAATAGTAAACAAAGTGTATGACCAAATGCGAGTTGTTTTCCTACGCGTATGAATACATGTCTGTGTCTGTGGTTGCATGTCTACATGTATTTCAATGTAATATAATGCAACGCAATAATGTACAATACTGTATAATGTAATAATATAATGCGTAATGCCATAATACCTGGGACGTGTTTTGCATGTACAGCATGGCAAATCTCTGCGCGCAAGGTCAGCGACATACAGTGTGCTGTCAAAATTTGAACGGAAAATACATGTCGCTCAGCAGCTCAGACGAACGAAGAATCTGTAGTTTAACCATATAGGTTAGCAGATGTTGCAATCTCAAATAGGATTTTCCATTGAAGGGTGGCTGTTACAAATGCTTAGCTTTACTTCGATTAAAAGGGCATTGCCTTTTACTAGACATTAACAATAGACTGCAGGCGCACTGCTGTCGCTCTCTGGGTTAACTGTAATTTATATGTTTTTTTGTTTGTTGGCCCAGTGACAGCCAAGAATAGGAAGAAGAAAAAAAATCATGAAAGAAAACCTTCACGAGGTTATACAACAAAGTATGCCTATACTTGCTTGGTTGTGTCTTCATGCCTTACCACACGCACAAACAAAATGCTTAATATGAATACAAACTTTCCAATGGTTTCAAAGGCCCATGTTTACTTGATCATTAATAGGAATATCGAGTCCTAAAAAATGGACAGCAATTAGCCCACCAATGAAAGGGGATCCTCTTTGTAATTAAACTAATAGATAATTGCCCCCTAGATAATGTTAAAAAATAAAATTTATATAAAAAATAAAAAGCATAATTTTTGCATGGTCTTTTTTCACATTCCTAGGTAGTATGGCATTATGGGAATTTGAGTTCCCGTGGCAGTTCTAAATTATACCTTTCATCAAGCAATCATAAGAAAATGGTCTGACATCCTCGACAGCAACATGTTTTTGGTCCTGAATTCATGTCATTGACATGAGCCTTTGTATGAGAGCACTACCTTCATTCACAATGCAAACAACACTTACTTATTTCACCGACATGTGTTGTACTAATTCACACATTATAGTTGTTAATCACAAAATGTATTGAGTTTTATGTTTGTCTCATTCTTTCCTTCATTCCTTCATGTACCCATTTTAAATGCAGCCATTTCATGTATTGCAGCAAGTTTTTTTTTTCTGCAGATTTCAACTAGAATGTAAATAAAAACTTGAAAGCCTATTGTTTATTGGTGGTTGACATCTTGTTTAAACAAAACCTGTGTGCATTGATGACTTGCAAAAAAAAAAAGAAAAAAAAAATGTAACTAGGCAAGTCAGTTAAGAACAAATTCTTATTTACAATAACCGCCTACCCAGGGAACAGTGGATTAACTGATTTGTTCAGGGGCAGAACAAAGGATTTTTAACTTGTCAGCTCGGGGATTCAATCCAGCAACCTTTTGGTTACTGACCCAACGCTCTAACCACTAGGATACCTGCCACCCCTCTTATGAGCTACTGTATGTTGACTCTTTGATCCATTAGAGCAGACGGGACAAGTTAAGACATGTCAAGACGTGACGCTGAACAGCACAGTCAATTCAGCACTTCAATCTACCACGACCACAACTGGCCCATTTTGAGGTCAGTAAAAGTAGGACTCTTGTGTTTCCGCGAATGCACAGTAGGCTTCACTTAATGAAAAATGACCTAAGTAACATTAAGAAAACAGTGACTGATATTAAAGTTACATGGACACTTTCGACTAAATCGCTTGCTGCAAAACCAAAGCCCTCTGCAGCACAGGGAAACTAAACTAGAACTAATTTGTGTTTACATGATTTCTCTCATTCTTAACCTCAGGCCCCCTCTGGCCAAGGCTAAATATTTGCTAGAGACTCAATGTATTTATAAATAGGCAGAGAGTGGAGAGGAACCCGAATATGTGACTATAACCATATGGGTATTGGTAAGAAAGTAACTAATCTTGTGACAATATAGCGTGGCCGTCCCGCAGAGCTGAGCAATCTCCATTCTGTGTCATGTCAGAGTCATTCATGAACAGACTGCAAGCGGAGAAGGTCAGTCCGTGGCTAGGCAAAGAACATAGTGATCATGATTTTAAAAGTACATGTGGGATCTGAGAAGGAAATTACTTTGTCACCTTCATCTGAATGGCACATTTTTGTCATTTTATCTCTTGATGACTTGTGCTTTGCCATTTAAAGCTTGATATGTCTTCCCACACTTACTGTTGTGCCGTTCCTTTACCCTGGGATGACCTTTGGTGAAAGACCTAGCACACTCAATCTCTAACCATAACAAATTAGCACTCATTTGCCCTTTTTTCACTTCTACAAATATTACAGTGGCAATACTGAGCCTAGATTCAATGCGGACCACGGAAGATCGCGTTCTAGCACGATTGACATTTCAAGGTAATTTTCCCGATTGAGCCAACATGAATTACCGTTTACCCTGAATATGCATAGCAGACAAAATGCAATCGGATTGAATCTGGCTCAGTTGAGACTCCTCAGAGGAGAAAGGGTAGGACCATCCACCTCAGTGAATTTCATAATAAATAATAATAATAAATAATAATAAATAATAAAAAGAGTGAAGAGAGAGAAAGAGAGATATGTAGCTATATTTTGTCGTTTTTTAAAACTTTCACTATCACTTACTTAGCTAGCAAATGCAGCTAGCTAGTTTAGCCTACTCAAACACCCGGCTCAAATAGAGGGATGCTATGCTAGCTAGCTGGCTATGACTATCCAACACTGGAACTCTTCCAAGTCAAGGTAAGCTTTTGGTTTTTCAAATGTATTGCCACCGGGACCCGTCGGTGTAACTGCTGAACTTCTTACTGACTGTACACTGTACTGCAAGATTGTAGCAGGTTAAATAACGTATTAGTTCAATTAGTTATGTTGACTATGATGTTACTTTAGTTAATATGGGGACAACTGTCACGTTCACTGTCTTTAAACGCCGTCATAGATGAGCCAAGGCACAGCGTGCATGTAATTCCACATTTCTTTTAATCGTAGTGAAACCTACACAAAAAGAACAGGTAAACAGAAACAAACGTGACGCAACCATGGCGCACACAAACACACACAGAAAATAAATAATTACCCACAACATTAGGTGGGAAGAAGGCTTTCTAAGTATGATTCCCAATCAGAGACAACAATAGACAGCTGCCTCTGATTGGGAACCACACTCGGCCAAAAACAAAGAAATAGAAAACATAGAATGCCCACCCAAATCACACCCTGACCTAACCAAATAAAGAAATAAAACGGCTCTCTAAGGTCAGGGCGTGACAACAACGATGTCAATCAATCAATCAAATGTATTTATGAAGCCCTTCTTACATCAGCTGATGTCACAAGGTGCTGTACAGAAACCCAGCCTAAAAACCCAAACAGCAAGCAATGCAGGTGTAGAAGCATGGTGGCTAGGAAAAACTCCCTAGAAAGGCCAGAACCTAGGAAGAAACCTAGAGAGGAACCAGGCTATCAGGGGTGGCCAGTCCTCTTCTGGCTGTGCCGGGTGGAGATTATAACAGAACATGGCCAATATGTTCAAATGTTCATAGATGACCAGCAGGGTCAAATAATAATAATCACAGTGGTTGTCGAGGGTGAAACAGGTCAGCACCTCATGAATAAATGTCAGTTGGCTCTTCATAGCCGATCATTCAGAGTATCTCTACCGCTCCTGCAGTCTCTAGAGAGTTGAAAACAGCAGGTCTGGGACAGGTAGCACGTCCAGTGAACAGGTCAGGGTTTCATAGCCGCAGGCAGAGCAGTTGAAACTGGAGCAGCAGCACGGCCAGTTGGACTGGGGACAGCAATGAAGGCTGTCGGTAGCGGTTATGATTTGAAGGATTGGCTTGGAAAGGTTTTTTCACCTGGTCACAGACAGCTGATGTGTTGTGCATTGAAGTCCACAAGCGAAGGGAAAGGTGAGGAGAGAGAGCGTGTATATTCAAGAAGGAAGACAACAAGCTGTTTGTATGTGGCTATGAAAGTGAACTGTTAGCGTGTGATCAAAGGTGTATTCATTCCGCCGATTCTGTTGAAAAAGCTTTTCTTAAACAGAAGCAAATGGAACGAAACGGGGATGAACATACTTGAATTTGTCCAATAGAAACTCTTGTTTGCAACTGTTTGACTAATGGGTACACCCTAGATCATCTAAATGCAAGCAAGAGTGTGCAAGGAAGTATTGAATGTGATACTAACCCTAACCCTAAAATAAGGCCATGCTCATAAAGAAAAGAATTGTCCTACCTGATCTTAAACGGCACCGACTGCCACTGATCTGACCCTAGGTCTGAATAGACAAAATTGATAGGGCATATTTTTTTGATTTTATCCTCTGAAATAAGCTCTATTTCACCCTTTATATATCACCCCTCTCACTAGTGAATATTTGAACTATTAAATGTAACATGGTTGAATCTAAGCCTTTGTATGTATATATTATATAGTTCTCTTGCAAAAACGCACTCAGCAAATACCTGTATTAGTATATGTTAGACAGACTGTGGACTGAGGTATACACTGCACCGCAACTGAGTACAGTGGACCCTGTGTGATTGATAGTCACTTTTAATTTAATTTAGTCTCTCTGTGTGTTTCTCCATTGAATTATAGGCCCCTTAAACATACCAAATTGTAGATGAGGGTAGAGAGGGCCTTTGAAATGAAGCAACCTCTGAACCAGAAAATAATCAGGGGACTTAGACATGGCACTGTGGCCGGAAATTCGCTGTGAATACTGGTTTCAACCATGACCATTTTGGAACCCGCCTTTTTGGCTTTCGCATAGATTTCTTTTAACCCCCGCCCCACCCCACCCCACCCCATCTCTACCCCTCACTGTATGTCACACAGTCAGTTTGGGCTCTTTCTGACCTAGAATCTGATGAGTAGCTTCTCTGTTTTCCAGGGGCTTGCGTCAGCAAGAAAAATGAATTGATGCACGCCTCCATACCACCCCACCTCCCCAGTCTAGACCTGTGGCTTGCCTTCTCCATAAACATCACAAGAATGGCTACTTTTCTGCTCTTCCAGCATAATTCTTTACTATTTTCCAACTGTTTTCTTTCTACTATTTCTCCTCATCTTCCCACCCGGAGCCAGAAATTGTGGTTGGGCTTTTATGGATCTTGGCCAAGTCTTCGCACAGCTTGTCCTGATTACCAACTAGACTAGAGCCTAGTGGTTAGATGGAACCAGGTCCTCTGGCCGTTTGTTTCCCTTCCTTCATGTTTTGACGTGACAACCTCTAAGGGTTTCCTGAAGGACAGGGCATGTGACTACAAGGGACCCCTGAAAGTGTTGCAAAGGCAACACAAAGAGAAAGAAAATATTATCATTCAGTCCTAATGTAAATGATTGAGTTATGAAGTATGAAGAATAATGATTCAGAAGGCAACTTATGGTTTTCACACTGAATTACCCATTACAGAAACCAAGCACAGTCGTGAGGATAATATCACCTCTGACCTTCCCTCTGAGGACCTACTTACAGCATACATCTGCTTTGTCAGGGCAGTGTTCGAAAACGCCGACCCTGTTATGGCCACTGGGTCTCATAATCGCATGCATTGACGATCATCATAGGCATTATGCTACACCTCTGCATACAATGAACTAGAGTTACACACCTTGGAGCCAGACGCATCTACCTTTGTATAAGAACTGTTTCTGGCTCTGTCTTCTGTATGTGTCGCGCCTTATGCGGTTGCACGTTTTCTGCATACATTCCCCCGTAAGCCTCCCTCTCCTCTCCTTCCTTCTGATTACTGCTTTCCAGGCAATTAGTACAGGCAAACAGAGCAGACAATCAGGCCTGAGCCTTAATGCACTGTACTGCTCTGGTAGTAAATACTGACTGATTCTTGAAAGCATTGTCATTTAAAACCCAGTGGCTCTGGTCTTTGTCTGAGCAGAGAGTTCCTTTGAATTGGCAGGCCATAGGAAAACACAACCCGAGGTGGATCACAATGGCTGATTTTGCCTGATAAAGGGAGATTACAGTTAACTGAGTCTTTCATTGTCCAAACAAGTTCTGTTTTATGGCGTAACAAGGGCAGGTCGCAACACAGAGACTCTTAACTGCCGAATACTCCCTGTTCAAAGGGGGATGACTTGCATCTTGCCACACAGTCCATGAAACCCTATTGTTGGGTTGTATCAAGTTAGAACGCGGCGGTTGTACATGTATTGTATGTTTTGACTCTGTTGTCCTTTTGTAGGTCTAACGTTAGGAAAATGTAGATGTTAAACCTGTAGGATTTGTCATCTCACTAAATTGTATCTGTTGTGTGTTAGGATATGCTTTGGGAAGATTAGGCAGATTTATGTTGATAAGCATAGTCTTTTATTGAGAGTTGAACCAAATCAGATGAAATTAGAAGATTAAAGGGTGGGCTAAATGAGAACAACCACAAGGTAAGAAGAGCAGACGAAGAGCTTGATAATGAAGTGTGAGGGGAAAAATGATGCGACGTATGCAACTTCAGCAGTCCACAACTGCGAGGCTCCTGTACACCGTGCAAGACGGTGAAGAGAATGCCAGGCATGTATTTCTGATGGGAACTCCAGTCGCCAGACCTAGTGGCAGTGCTATTGTCACCCCCTTTCCTCTAAGGCTTTCACACAGAGAGCGGGAGGGCGGGAGGAAGAGGGTGGGACCGAATGAGAGAGAGAGGGAGAGAAAAGAGAGAGGAGCTGCTAACGATGGCGGGGGAGGGTGGTGGGGGGGGTCAGGCGCCTGTGGGCCATGGCAGGAGACAGGGGCTGACAGGGGCCCGAAAGATGGATGGAGAGGGACCCCCGCTGGGAGTGCGTCTCAGGGCCCCGTCTTCGACTCCTCCGCGCTCCCATGAGCACAGAGAGGGGGCTGCAAGCAAGACAGTGTCCCTATACCGTTCCCTCTCCCTCCACGCCCCCTGCCTCCCCCTCCTCCACTCCTTCACTTCATGATACTTGATACCCCCCTCTCTCCTTCCATCCCTCCCTCCTCTTCCCTTCTCCCTCTCCTCTCATTAGGGCCCATTTTCACTTCAAAGTAGGCATTATCAGCCATCTCTGAAGGCAATTAGGAATGGGTGGCTTTGAGCGGTGGACACGCCACGGCTTTAAGGGACTCATCCCCATTGTGGCCTTTGTGGGCCCGCCGACATTGATAGAAGGAATGCCACGCAGGCCCCATGCAGCCCCCGCCAGCCTTACCTTTGACTGGTAAACAGCAGAGTAAAACGGTGTGTAATTAACTGACAGTCAAAGCAGGTCCTGTTCAGTGCTTGACAGACTCATGGGGGTAGTGGGGGGGACTTCAGGACTTTAAAGGGCTGGGGGGTGGGACAAAGTCATAAGGGGTCCTTTGGAATGAATGAGAAAGGAAGGGGTAGTGGGGGCACAATGACGAGGCTATGAAACAGAGAGGCGAATTACTCCGGGCCAATGAAATAGAGTCAATGTTTACTCACGCACACCTAGGGACGGTTTCAATGTGTAAGAGAAGGGGGAGGGGCTGGCGTTGTCAAAGCACTGCCTGACCGCATCATATATGACGCCGATAGCGATCAACTGTATACAGAACAACAACAACACAACCTGATAGCCATTTCAGTGTCCCAGATGTGATCAATCTTAAAATGTATCTGTCCACACCACAGCAGATCAAGTCGAGGTCATTTCTGAGATGTTTTTGAGGCATAATAATACAGTTTCTTGGCTGAGAATTGTGGAACGTCTGGCAGTAGAACATCTCTTTCAGTGTCTATTTTTCACAACTTTCATCTGACCATTTATTAAGTCACTTTTTGAATTGTGGGGAATACAGACAGAGAGAAAGACACTGTCACCAAGTAAATACATATTTTTCGCGTCTACAGCGACTTTCGCTGTGCAACTCAAAAGGGGTGAGAGTCCATGGAGCCCTCAGTTTTAGTGCTGAGTGTTATATATGATTTTGAGAATGGCGGTTTGTGTAAAGTCAGCCTGATGGCTATTAGTGTACTATGGCTACCAGGCCAATGAAAAGGGTACACAATAAAGTGCAAAGTGAAGACAGCTGTAGTGCTGGAGACCATTGGTAAGGGAGCAATGATATATGTGTCTACACTGCAAGCAATGAGTGCAGGATAGAAGAACTGGATTGAAGGGTGTGTGAACAAAAATGTTTGTAGTCAAATGCAAGTCATATCTCACGAGGTGTTGGGCCACAAAATCTCTGGAACAGAATACTAACACACACTTGAATGGACAAGCACTCATCTTTGTCTCTTTCTCTCTCTCTCTATCTCTCTCTCCCCCTCACTCCTTTTTACAAATACTTTTGAAATTCACAGGTAAAAACAGGTGGACAAGCTAAATTAGACTTGTGATTCCACGATCATCTGTTAACAACTGTCTAGGGTGAACAGAAAACGTATGCACATCTATCATATCCTTTACAGCTGTTTCAGACACTTCCAGAAGTGATGAGCAACACATCTGTTAGATTACATCTGTAAGAGATTACACGTTTATATCCTATATGACATAATGTAGAAAGGACCTCAGATTGAAATTGTGATACTAGGTAGCAAAGATAATGTGGACAGAGAACTAATAGTAGACATGCCGTACATACCCAGGCTATCATATTCACAGCCTACTCAGTGGGACGTTCTGGCTTACAGAGGTTCAAATAAGTAGGATTTCAAAGGCAGTTTTCCTGACTCAACGCTGCACTTCGCAAGGGCGTACATTTCTATTGGAGGATATTGAGGTTCAGGGTCATTGGGTTTCGGTGTCAATCTCTCAGGGGGGGTTCCTGAATAATAAAAAAATTGCTGTGACATTGTTGTTTCTGGTGAATTTTGCAAGGAAAATACTACAAACACGTCCTCATAATTTGGTCAATATACCCCAATCACAGCTGAAACACTAATATTTTTATATTACTTTAACCTATAAAGGGGGTGGGAGGTTCTACTAAGCTAACATATGGAATTGTTTTAAGATGATCATACCATGGATAATTAGGCTATTTGATTTTGAATTTTAGGAATGAAAAAAAAAGGTGTCAAAAAAATATTAACATTATTTGAGAAAATATTGCATTTGGCTTTTACTACTATATCCATAGAAGCGCATTGAAAAACACATTAATAAACGGCAAAAAAAGACATAAAGTTTTCTATCACGACTCAGGATAAGACCCAGATGCAGACAGTTCAAATCACATATGTTTATTGACCAAAACGGGGCAGGCAAAAGACAGGTCTAGGGTAGGCAGAGGTCCATAATCCAGGGCAGAGTCAGAAAGGTACAGAACGGCAGGCAGGCTCGGGGTCAGGGCAGGCAGAGGTCAGTAATCCAGGGCAGAGTCATAAAGGTACAGAATGGCAGACAGGCTCAGGGTCAGGGCAGGCAGAATGGTCAAAACAGGAAGAACTAGAAAACAGGGACTAGAGAGAACAGGAGAAAGGGGAAAAAAACACGCTGGTAGGCTCTGACGAGACAAGACGAACTGGCAACAAACAAACAGAAAACACAGTTGTAAATGCACATGGGATAATGTGGAAAATGGGAGACACCTGGAGGGGGGTGGAGACAAGCACACGACAGGTGAAACAGATCAGGGTGTGACAGTTTTGAAAGCTCCGCTTTTTTTGGACACATTTAACCCCTTACTTTTGTTGGCACAAAACTACCTCAGTTGTATGGGTTACCTTGGCACACTTGGGGGGGGGGGGGGTAGCCCAAGCAGTTCGGCCACCTCAGGCAGAAGTTGGCACATCCGTTTTTACCAACTTCAGACGAGTCCCGTGGGGCTTCTGCCAAACCGTTGGAACGCTGCAGACATTTTCGGGAGAAGACTGATTTTCGGGATGCCTCATGGTCTGACAAACACCGCTGTAGCTCAAACATCTTACACCGCAGATGGATTGAGATGCAGCCCATGCATAACCCCAAATATCTCTAGCTTAAACTGATGGATGATGCGTCAATTGACTCGTAGCCCTTTCCTACAGTCAATGACCAAAAGAGCACTCTTTGGCCTCATGGGTGGAATGTTATTACAAATGTTCATCTTTTTTTTTTACTGACGAAAATCTGGTGTTTCTACATCAAACCCTTTTGTTATATTTCAGTGATATTTCAGTGATAGATATAAAGTGTAACATTGGGATACAAACTCAAAATGTAACACATTTAAACACTATATCTGACATGGTACAGGTATCTTCTTTTTTGAGGTGTATGCTTTTGTTTCAAAGAAGATTTGTTTAAGAATACCAAGAAGCACTCTTTGTGTCCCTCATTTAGCCCACTGCAGTAAAAGGTTAAGGATTCAACTGTGTTCTTACTCTTAACAGTTAAAAAAAATCACCACCACACCCCTTCTTTAACTACATTTAAATGTAAAACTCCTTATTCTATTTGTGTACCCTTCACTATGCTTGGCTAGTACATGGTCTTGAATAACTAATTTCTTAGTTATCACTCTGCCATAATCATATGACCAAATTCAATTATCATATTACAAAAAAAGGCTGGCCTTAACAATAAATTAGATTCTGCTCATCTGAAACTGCAGTTGAAAAGGAAAAGGGGAAGATTCAGACACTGTGCTAGCTTTGGTGCTAACTTAGCTACCTAGCTAGCTAAGGTTAGCCTAGCTAAAATAGCCAACCTGGCATTGAGTCACTCAGTATAAAACAATTTTTACACAATATTGTCTCATTACCAATAGTTCACTACTTACACAACAACATTGGAAAACATTTATGAAATGTGCAATTTCAACCGTCCCAAACTGAAGAGGAAAAGTCCCAAATTAAAACACTTTGTTTATTTTTATGTTGTGATATGGGTCAACATGGGTCTACTCTGCTCTCCACTGTGATTTAGAAGGCTAAAAATAGTAGGCCTACTACTGAAATAGATTAATGGGGCTGTCAACTGAGTCAGAAATTCACATTTAAAAAATCCTCTAATAAGGACAACATTGAAATAATATTCGCATAATTTTGCATAAATGGACAGGTAACTGACAAAATAAAGTAAACGGTTGAGTAAATGAGGGATACAACGCATATTGAAAGCAGGTGCTTCCACACTGGTGTGGTTCCTGAGTTAATTAAGCAATTAACATCCTATCATGCTTATGGTGAGTTGCCTATTATTTTGGCTAACATGGCTAGAAGAGATCTCTTTGACTTTGAAAGAGGGGTCTCAAAGGAGCAAAGTTGGTTTAAAGGGTGTGTGTGTTTGTGTGAGTGTGTCTCAGTCACCAGATCTCAACCAAATTGAACACTTATGGGAGATTCTGGAGAGGCCCCTGAGACAGCGTTTTCCACCATCATCAACAAAACACAAAATTATTGAATTTCTCATGGAAGAATCAAATCACACCATTCCAATAGAGTACCAGACACTTGTAGAATCTATGCCAAGGCACATTGAAGCTGTCCTGGCGGCTTGTGGTGGCCCAACACCCTATTAAGACACTTTATGTTGGTGTTTCCATTATTTTGTCAGTTACCTTACATAAATAATTTGTAGCCTAGGTGATATGTCGACTGTCACGACTTTCGCCAAAGTCGGTCCCTTTCCTTGTTTGTGCGGTGTTCGACGGTCGACGTCACCGGCCTTCTAGCCACCGCCGATCCACTTTTCATTTTCCATTTGTTTTGTCTTTGTCTTACACACCTGGTTTCACGCACCCACTTATTTGTTTATTATTTAACCCTCTGTTCCCCATGTTTGTTTGTGAGTGATTCGTTGTACATCGGTCCGTTATTGTGGGCTCGCTATATTGCTTTGTATTTTGTATATTTTGAGTAAAGTACGTTGATTGCTCATATCTGCTGTCCTGCACCTGACTCTCTACACCAGCTACACACAGGACCATAACATCGAGGCCGATGCTGACATGAGGGAGGTGCCATGTTGTCCAAAAAGTTAGACTTTTGAATCATCTGTCCATAGAACATTCTTCCAAGAGTTCTGATGATCATCTAGGTGCTTTCAGGTGCTGTTTGGCAAACTTGAGTAGACTTTTTGGATGACATGGGTCCCGTTATGCCTGGTGAAAACCAAACACTGCATTGCACAGTAAGAACCTCATACCGACGGTCAAGCACGGTGGTGGTAGTGTGATGGTTTGGAGATGCTTTGCTGCCTCAGGCCCTAGACGACTTGCCTTAATAGAAGGAACCATGAATTCTGCTCTGTATCAGAGAATTCTACAGGAGAATGTCAGGCCATCCATCTGTGAGCTGAAGCTGAAGAGCAGCTGGGTCATGCAGCAAGACAATGATCCAAAGCACACAATCAAGTCTACCTGAAAATGGTTAAAAAGCAACACATTTGAAGTTTTGGAATGCCCTAGTCAAAGGTCAGACCTAATCCCAATTGAAATATTGTGGCAGGACTTGAAATGAGCAGTTCATGCTTGAAAACCCACAAATGTCGCTGAGTTACAGCAGTTCTGCATGGAAGAGTGGGCCAAAATTCCTCCACAGCGACGTGAGAGACTGGTCAACAACTACACGAAGCGTTTGGTTAGAGTCATTGCAGCTAAAGGTGGCACAACCAGTTATTGAGTGTAAAGGGGCAATTACTTTTTCACACAGGGGCATTTGGTGTTCTATAATTATGTTTATAAAATAAATTAAGTAAGTACGTAATTTTTGTGTTATTTTTTATCACTCAGGTTCCCTTTATCCAATATCAGGTTTTGGCAAAAGATCTGATAACATTCAGTATCAAAAATATGGTAAAGTAGATTTTTTTTTGAAAGGGGGCAAGTAGTTTTTCACGGCACTGTATATGGCTGGCTAGTGGTTTCTGTGGATATTTTAGTATATGCTAGTTAGCTCGAGACTAGACTATCTGTGTTGCTGCTGCCAAAATGAGGAAGGAATTGAGTGGGATGAGAGCGAGGGTTGTTGAGGCAGCTGCTCCTATCAATGTCTTTCTGCCTCTCTCTGCTGCCTGTATCAGCCAACCGGACCGAACATTGAGGATGATATAAATCAAGTGTTATCAAGTGTTAATCAAGTGTTATGCTGCTGTGATAGTACTGTTGATCTTTACACTAGGTAGCTTGCTACACACACTTGACAGGTGGGATGGCATCTCAAGCCACGCATGTTTGGATACCGAGCAGACTGGCAAAAAGGAACAACATGGAACATGAGCTCTGTATGAACAGACTAACGGACAGGGTAGGGACGGGGGGGTGGATAATGTGACGATAACGCGACGACTTGGGGGCAGTGGGTTCAAAACAACAACAAAAATCTATAATAATATATCACCCAAAAGGGCACTTGGTGAGTGGGAGAGCCAAGGGACAGGTCCTCGGGCACAGGTAGGCTATACCCTTATCTGTCCACGTGCCTGAAGCTAGTAGCTGTTTGGCACTTTACAGTAGGGAATTGTTTTCAAATAATTCAAACTCATCATGGTATATTATTGGGGGTGTCAAATTCACCTGTCATCTCTGTAATCTCCGTAAGTTATGCAATAATGAGCAATAACATCAAGCAGAACAGACAACTAAGAGAAAGACTTGTCTAAGGCTAAGTATTTCAAAATGTCCTACATATTTTCACTACCAAGTCAGAGAAAACAATGTTCCTACATATCACCACAAGTGACATATAACTAGTATGTTTAAATGTCAACAAACTGACATATTTCTAATGAAATCTAAGTCAGGTCAGAGACAACATTGTTCCTACATATTTTAGATGTTAAATTTAGAGGAATGTAATTACTTCTAAGCAAATCATCAGAATGAAATGATTTAGTCGTTCTTTGATGTTCTCCCTTGCTAGTCACCTCCCACTGAGCACTGACATCCTGTCTGATTGAGCCTGTCGGCAGGAAGCCTCTTCTCAACCCCCTGGTAAGTCAAAACATGAACACAAGATAGCCAGAGAGGAGATGGGGTAGAGACATTTTTTTAAATAATTTAACTAGGCAAGAACAAATTCTTATTTACAATGACGGCCTGCCAGGGAACAATGGGTTAACTGCCTCTTTCAGGGGCAGAATGACAGAGTTTTACCTTGTCAGCTCAGGGATTTGATACAGCAACCTTTTGGTTACCGGCAACCTTTCAGTTATCAGTCCAACGCTCTAACCACTAGGATACCTGCCACCCCTGGACAGATTATACAGATCAGAGAGAGAGAGAAAGAAAGAGAGAAAGAGAAAGAGATGAGAGAGAAAAGTAGAGAGAGAGAGGTGGAAGGGGGGGGGCAACGGGAGAGGGAGAAGCAAGTCGAAAGATGACTAGCTTTTAGAAGAGGAGCAGGAAGAGGAATGAATAAGAGAGGGGGGGGGGGGGGGGGGGGTTGGGTTGGGGTGTGGTGTGGTGGCTAAAAAGAGAGAAGACATCAGGGTAGAGGAAAATTACCCAACATGACCATCAGAGTAAGAGTTACTTTTTAGTGAACTTTAGCATACTTTTTAGGCCTGTAGTAGGCTTCACTAGGGCATGTGGTGACACAGAGCTTCTCTCCTTGCACAGCTTTTTACTTAGATTAAATGTCAGGAGTTGTGAAAAACGGAGTTTAAATGTATTTGGCTAAGGTGTATGTACACTTCCGACTTCAACTGTATACGTAACCTGGGAGATTCTTAGGAGTGGGTGGAATTAGTGGTAATTACTATAGGTAATTACTAATGCTAAACTATCCCAATAAACCCATTCACACGGCCTCCGAGGGGTTCTTACACTGTCATTTAAATGTGGCATGGGAATCAAGATCTAACAAAACTCGGGTGTCACGCCACCTTAATTGTATAGTGAATAGGGCCTGCAGGTGGTTTGAGTTTCATATTGATGTAATTGCAGAGGAGAAAGAGGCACTACACAGATAACACCATTTAGGATATGTGAATGTGTAGTTGAATGTTGGATTCATTCCCAGTCACACAAACAAAAATGGTGAGGTCATGTACACTATAGCTATAAGCACAATGTAATGGGTACTCAAAGACCATGCCTTTTACCTAGAGCTAAAAACTATTACCATTTAAATGCAAAGCAGTTACTATGTAACTACATGTTACATGTATGTTTTTTACTACAGTTATTACTGTGTAGTTACATATTGTGCATGATTACAGATGCAGTATTCCAATGAGACACATTGTTGCATGACAGTATACAAAAGAACAGTGAAAGAGCTCTCATGTTCATCAGCTCCGTCAGTATGTGTACTGTATGTGTGAGCGTGTCTCTGTCTGTCTGTCTGTCTGTCTGTCTGTCTGTCTGTCTGTCTGTCTGTCTGTCTGTCTGTCTGTCTGTCTGTCTGTCTGTAGGCAGAGGCATAATGCCCATAGGGGACACAGGAGCACATGCCACCTCAGGTTTGTGCTGTCTAAATGTTTTAAATGTAATACTACTTGCCACATAGTACTACTTGCCAGTGCCACACACTACTTGCTTTATCTAGCCCAGATAGGTTCCCAATCTCCCAACCTCATAACTATCTACCAAGAAGCCATTTCAGGCTATCAATCAAGTTAGAGTAGCTAGCTTGTCTAACTATATTAACTGGTATGCCTTCTGGCAAGGTTGGTAGACTTTAGAAAAGCAAGCAATTACCAAATGTACTGAATAAGACTCACATTCCATTCAATCTTTTACCCAGATTTTAGCAGAGATGCGGAGAAGCATATTTAGTTTCTTTAAAAAAAGAACCACCAGTCAGGATACAGACAGCTAAGAGGTATGCTTAGATATGCAGAAAAATATACATATTTTTTACATAGTATCAAGCGTAATGATTATGGCTCTAAAGTATCTAAACTGTTTCAGGTGTTTGAAAAATGCAAAATTCTCCACCCCCAGCGTTCCTGACTGGTCTCTCTCTCTGTGTGTGTGTGTGTGTGCGTGTGTGTGTGTGTGTGTTTGAGTGTGTGTTTGTGTGTGTTGTTTGTTTGCGCGTGTGTGTGTGTGTGTGTGTGTTGGGGGGTGGGGGGGAGTGCCAGCCTTTTGACGCCAGCCCCCTAGTCACCCAACACAAAACTGTGAAGTCCTAATGAGAAATAATCCCCCTTAGTTGCTAGAAGAGTCAAACGGCCGTAATTGACCCGGTACTCGACAGCATGTTCCCAAAGATTAAGCAAACACTGGTAATTGCCCTGGCTGAGATGGAGTTCTGTTTTGACTGTTTGTCGTTCTGTCGGCTGACTCGCCACCACATCCACTGACTGATGTGAGTTTGATCTCTTGGCCCTCCTACCGCAGTACTACGACAGCTGCGGTATGCATTCACTCCTCACTTCTCAACTCTCTCCCGAGAACAGAGGGCTTAGGCAAACATGGCTAACTAGCTGACATGCTAACTGGGTGGTAGGTAGACCTAATGTTGTGTTTGGCGCAATAGGACACTGTGAAAATGCCTATTAGAAGGAGCTTAGTAATTGCTTGGTGATGTATGAGCAGTTGTGCATGCAATTTGGCAAGTTTAGTCTACAACGGACTTTTAACGTTAGTAGTATTCTTAAGGGTAACCTTTATCTTTCCATATAATAAATATGTTTTCAAGACAATTAACGTAATTTCATATTATTTCAGGATGAGTTTAGGAATTTTGAATTTCTTGAGTGTGTTGTTTGGTGTGTGTTCGAAATATCTCAAAAATAGTAACACTGAACCATTGTAGTTACACTGTAGTTATATTTGTATCTTTATTAAAAAACATCAAACATGGAACATAAAACACTTCGGTTTCCTGTAGCAATCTACTTTAATATCATTCAAATCCAATACGTTCCCTTATCTCGCTGTAAAGTGATTTGAAAGGCAACGTGGGGAAAAATACAGAAAATGTTATACCTACATGGGGGTTAGGGAAGTTATTAGAAACAAACATTTCCAGTGGCCTTTTATTATAACAAACAAATCTAGTCCAAGTAACTACAATAAGTTATACAATCACTTTAACTGTTCACATTTGATGCTTGATTGTCCAGTAAATTGTAAGCAGTTAGGAAGGCCTCCAAGTCAAGTCAGATGGTACATATTAGGACCCTGGCAGGTCCGGTTGTTTGAATCTCAGAAGCGAGTCATCCACCAAAATGTAAGTGTTGCGATTTCAAATTCATTAATGTTTGGACTATTACCCTTCATGGGCTAAATTGAGGGGCTCTCAAGTTGGAGCTTTTTGCTGACTTTGCTAACAGGATTTGGGTCAATCTCGCAGAAAGAACTTATCCCAGCGATGAAAGCTGCCAGAGAGCGTGGGGACATTGCTTACTTCCGCTACGACAAGCTCATTGTCCACCCTCCCTCCCAAAAGCCTTTGGGAGGAGTGAGAGAGCCAATCTCCTGGGTCAGTAGCTTCGGCCCAACATCACATATGCACACACACACACACACACACACACACACACACACACACACACACACACACACACACACACACACACACACACACACACACACACACACACACACACACACACACACACAAGCACACACACACACACACACACACACAAGCACCTGATTGACTGACTGTTATCTAAACAATGTTTTTCTCCATAATGTTAATATGGGCTATTCTTGACATTTGCTGGGTAGCTTATTGGAGATATCTCCAATAAGCTACCCAGGAAATAGCCCCTATTAACACATGTAGCCTTATAAATAAGGATCATGAAATCAATGACTTGCTAACAGCAGATAACATTCATTTATTGGCCATCTCTGAAACTCACTTAGACAATTCCTTTGATGATACAGCAGTAGCAATATAAGGATATAACATCTACAGAAAAGACAGGAATGCCTATGGAGGAGGTGTTGCGGTATATGTTCAGCGCCATATTCCTGTAAAGCTTAGAGAGGATCTCATGTCAAATAATGTTGTGGTTGGGGCTGTTATGGTACAGAAGTCTAGAGAGGACATATGAATAAACATGACATTTCCCTTGTTATGTCATGATCACTTCATAACAAAAGTTGTTTTGTCAGGATCACGAAATAATCAAAAGTACCACCGTTCAGATGCATGATAATCACTTCATCAAGGAGCCCTGTGGCAACGCAGCTAATTTGGCTATTCTTGTGAGCTAGCTAGTTAGCTAGGTAGTCTTGTTAGCTAGCTAGCTAGTTATGAGCTGACAGCTGGTTTGCACTGTCTTGCTATGGTTTTAGTCATCAAGCAAAAGGGCAATATTTTATTAAAGTAGTAGTGTAGTAGCCTTACCTATGTATCCTTACCCATGAAACAGCCTACAAGGCAGCATCCTATTGAATCTGATCAGCCTACCAGGAATACAGAAAAGACTAATCTACCGAAGGAAACGAACGAGGTGACAAAAAAATAAAAAATAAATAAAATGTAACGGTCCTGACCTGTTTTATGTTGTTTTTGTATGTGTTTAGGTCAGGGCATGTGTTTTGGGTCAGGGCATGTGTTAGGTCAGGGCATGTGTTTTGCGTCGAGAGCCGTCAGCCCGCCATGAGCGTCGAGAGCCGTCAGCCTGCCATGAGCGTCGAGAGCTGTCAGCCTGCCATGAGCGTCGAGAGCCGTCAGCCTGCCATGAGCGTCGAGAGCCGTCAGCCTGCATAGACCTGCCAGAGTCCCTCAGCCAGGATCTGCCAGAGTATATCAGCCGGGACCTGCCCCTTGTCCCGGTGCTGCCCCTTGTCCCGGTGCTGCCCCTTGTCCCGGTGCTGCCCCTTGTCCCGGTGCTGCCCCTTGTCCCGGTGCTGGTCTTTATCCTGGTGCTGCCCCTTATCCTGGTGCTGCCCCTTGTCCCGGTGCTGCCCCTTGTCCCGGTGCTGCCCCTTGTCCCGGTGCTGCCCCTTGTCCCGGTGCTGCCCCTTGTCCCGGTGCTGCCCTTTGTCCCGGTGCTGCCCCTTCTCCTGGTGCTGGCCGTTTATTTAGGGGATGTGAGTTTTAGGGTGGTCATTGGGAGGGGAAGACAGAAACGGGGAGTGACTATGGTGGTGTGGGGACAGCGTCCAGAGCCGGAGCCACCACCGTGGTCAACTGCCCACCCAGACCCTCCCCTGGACTTTGTGCTGGTGCGCCCGGCGTTCGCACCTTGAGGGGGGGGGTTCTGTAACGGTCCTGACCTGTTTTATGTTGTTTTTGTATGTGTTTAGGTCAGGGCATGTGTTATGGGTGGGCAGTCTATGTTATCTGTTTCTATGTTGGTTTTGGTTGCCTGGTATGGCTCTTAATTAGAGGCAGGTGTTTTGCGTTCTCCTCTAATTAAGAGTCATATTTAGGTAGGGTGTTCTCACTGTTTGTTTGTGGGTGATTGTCTCCTGTGTCTGTGTCGAAGTTACACCATACGGGATTGTTTCGGTTTGTTCGTGCGTTTATGTAGTCTGTTCCTGTGTCAGCGTGCTTCGTGTATTTGTAAGTTCGTTTGTTCAGGTCTGTCTACATCGTTTTGTTATTTTGTTAGTTATATCAAGTATAGTTCGTTTTTCGTCTTTGTCTGTTTTGTTTATTTAATAAATCATCATGTATTCACAACCCGCTGCACCTTGGCTCGATCACTACTCCACCTCTTCTTATGAAGAGAGAGAGGAACGCCGTTACATAAAATAAAAACAGACCTCCATCCCATGTTATCTTGCTACCGATAGCCAGCTACCCGGCCAGCTGTCTGGATCGCCGTGCCCCCAACCAACCTCTACTCACTGGACCCTTATGATCACTCGATTAAGCATGCCTCTCCTTAATGTAAATATGCCTTGTCCATTGCTGTTCTGGTTAGTGTTTATTGGCTTATTTCACTGTAGAGCCTCTAGCCCTGCTCACTATATATCCAACCTCTCAGTTCCACCACCCACATATGCGATGACATCACCTGGTTTCAATGATGTTTCTAGAGACTATATCTCTCTCATCATCACCCATTACCTAGGTTTACCTCCACTGTATTCACATCCTACCATACGTTTGTCTGTACATTATTCCTTGAAGCTATTTTATCGCCCCCAGAAACTTCCTTTTACTCTCTGTTCTAGACGTTCCAAACGACCAATTCTCATAGCTTTTAGCCGTACCCTTATCCTACTCCTCCTCTGTTCCTCTGGTGATGTAGAGGTGAATCCAGGCCCTGCAGTACCTAGCTCCACTCCTATTCCCCAGGCGCTCTCTTTTGATGACTTCTGTAACCGTAATAGCCTTGGTTTCATGCATATTAACATTAGAAGCCTCCTCCCTAAGTTTGTTTTGTTCACTGCTTTAGCACACTCTGCCAACCCAGATGTTTTAGCCGTGTCTGAATCCTGGCTTAGGAAGACCACCAAAAATTCTGACATTTTCATCCCTAACTACAAGATTTTCAGACAAGATAGAACGGCCAAAGGGGGCGGTGTTGCAATCTACTGCAAGGATTGCCTGCAGAGTTCTGTTTTACTATCCAGGTCTGTTCCGAAACAATTTGAACTCCTACTTTTAAAAATCCACCTCTCTAAAAACAAGTCTCTCACTGTTGCCGCCTGCTTTAGACCACCCTCTGCCCCCAGCTGTGCTCTGGACACCATATGTGAACTGATTGCCCCCCATCTATCTTCAGAGCTTGTGCTGCTAGGCGACCTAAATTGGAACATGCTTAACACCCCAGCCATCCTACAATCTAAGCTTGATGCCCTCAATCTCACACAAATTATCAATGAACCTACCAGGTATCACCCCAATTCCGTAAACACGGGTACCCTCATAGACATCATCCTAACCAACTTGCCCTCCAAATACACCTCTGCTGTTTTCAACCAAGATCTCAGCGATCACTGCCTCATTGCCTGTATCCGTAATGGGTCAGCGATCAAACGACCTCCACTCATCACTGTCAAACGCTCCCTGAAACACTTCAGCGAGCAGGCCTTTCTAATCGACCTGGCCGAGGTATCCTGGAAGGATATTGATCTCATCCCGTCAGTAGAGGATGCCTGGATATTTTTTTTAAATGCCTTCCTCACCATCTTGAATAAGCATGCCCCATTCAAGAAATTTAGAACCAGGAACAGATATAGCCCTTGGTTCTCTCCTGACCTGACTGCCCTTAACCAACAGAAAAACATCCTATGGCGTTCTGCATTAGCATCGAACAGCCCCCGTGATATGCAACTTTTCAGGGAAGCTAGAAACCAGTATACACAGGCAGTTAGAAAAGCCAAGGCTTGCTTTTTCAAGCAGAAATTTGCTTCCTGCAACACAAACTCAAAAAAGTTCTGGGACACTGTAAAGTCCATGGAGAACAAGAACACCTCCTCCCAGCTTCCAACTGCACTGAAGATAGGAAATACTGTCACCACCGACAAATCCATTATAATTGAGAATTTCAATAAGCATTTTTCTACGGCTGGCCATGCTTTCCACCTGGCTACCCCTACCCCGGTCAACAGCACTGCCCTCCCCTCTGCTACTCGCCCAAGCCTTCCCCATTTCTCTTTCTCCCAAATACAGTCAGCTGATGTTCTGAAAGAGCTGCAAAATCTGGACCCTTACAAATCAGCCGGGCTAGATAATCTGGACCCTTTCTTTCTAAAACTATCTGCTGAAATTGTTGCCACCCCTATTACCAGCCTTTTCAACCTCTCTTTCGTGTCGTCTGAGATTCCCAAAGATTGGAAAGCAGCTGCGGTTATCCCCCTCTTCAAAGGGGGAGACACTCTAGACCCAAACTGCTACAGACCTATATCTATCCTACCCTGCCTTTCTAAGGTCTTCGAAAGCCAAGTCAACAAACAGATTACCGACCATCTCGAATCCCACCATACCTTCTCCGCTATGCAATCTGGTTTCAGAGCTGGTCATGGGTGCACCTCAGCCACGCTCAAGGTCATAAACGATATCTTAACCGCTATCGATAGGAAACAGTACTGTGCAGCCATATTCATTGACCTGGCCAAGGCTTTTGACTCTGTCAATCACCACATCCTCATCGGCAGACTCGACAGCCTTGGTTTCTCTAATGATTGCCTCGCCTGGTTCACCAACTACTTCTCTGATCGAGTTCAGTGTGTCAAATCGGAGGGTCTGTTGTCCGAACCTCTGGCAGTCTCTATGGGGGTGCCACAGGGTTCAATTCTTGGACCGACTCTCTTCTCTGTATACATCAATGATGTCGCTCTTGCTGCTGGTGAGTCTCTGATCCACCTCTACGCAGACGACACTATTCTGTATACTTCTGGCCCTTCTCTTGACACTGTGTTAACAACCCTCCAGGCGAGCTTCAATGCCATACAACTCTCCTTCCGTGGCCTCCAATTGCTCTTAAATACAAGTAAAACTAAATGCATGCTCTTCAACCGATCGCTGCCCGCACCTGCCCGCCTGTCCAGCATCACTACTCTGGACGGCTCTGACTTAGAATATGTGGACAACTACAAATACCTAGGTGTCTGGTTAGACTGTAAACTCTCCTTCCAGACTCACATCAAGCATCTCCAATCCAAAGTTAAATCTAGAATCGGCTTCCTATTCCGCAACAAAGCATCCTTCACTCATGCTGCCAAACATACCCTTGTAAAACTGACCATCCTACCAATCCTCGACTTCGGTGATGTCATTTACAAAATAGCCTCCAAAACCCTACTCAATAAATTGGATGCAGTCTATCACAGTGCCATCCGTTTTGTCACCAAAGCCCCATATAATACCCACCACTGCGACCTGTACGCTCTCGTTGGCTGGCCCTCGCTTCACACTCGTCGCCAAACCCACTGGCTCCAGGTCATCTACAAGACCCTGCTAGGTAAAGTCCCCCCTTATCTCAGCTCGCTGGTCACCATAGCAACGCCCACCCGTAGCACGCGCTCCAGCAGGTATATCTCTCTGGTCACCCCCAAAACCAATTCTTCCTTTGGCCGCCTCTCCTTCCAGTTCTCTGCTGCCAATGACTGGAACGAACTACAAAAATCTCTGAAACTGGAAACACTTATCTCCCTCACTAGCTTTAAGCACCAGCTGTCAGAGCAGCTCATAGATTACTGCACCTGTACATAGCCCATCTATAATTTAGCCCAAACAACTACCTCTTTACCTACTGTATTTATTTATTTTGCTCCTTTGCACCCCATTATTTCTATCTCTACTTTGCACCTTCTTCCACTGCAAACCAACCATTCCAGTGTTATTTTTTTTACTTGCTATATTGTATTTACTTCGCCACCATGGCCTTTTTATATATATTTTTTTATTTTATTTATATATATATTTTGTTTGCCTTCACCTCCCTTATCTCACCTCACTTGCTCATATTGTATATAGACTTATTTTCACTGTATTATTGACTGTATGTTTGTTATACTCCATGTGTAACTATGTGTTGTTGTATGTGTCGAACTGCTTTGCTTTATCTTGGCCAGGTCGCAATTGTAAATGAGAACGTGTTCTCAATTTGCCTACCTGGTTAAATAAAGGTGAAATAAAAAAAATTTTAAAAATAGAGCTCACTCATTCTGGATCATATACATAATGCACTGACTGCTAACCTGCCTGCAAGGAGCTTTACCTATGAAACAGCCTACGAAGAAGAATCCCAACTTATCATCCTCTGAGTCTGCTATTAAATCCGATCAACCTCTGAGGTTGATATTGAATCTGATCAGCCTGTCAGGAATGGAGCTCACCCACTGTACATGTTAATATTATCCACAAAACATGAAGTGTCCCTTATAATTATACACATGTAAATATTATCCATAAAACATGAAGTGTCCCTTACAATTACTCTGAGTGTACAAAACATTAGGAACACCTGCTCTTTCCATAGAAAGACATAGACATAGACTGACCAGGTAAATCCAGGTGAAAGCTATGATCCCTTATTGGTGTCACTTGTTAAATCCACTTCAATCAGTGAAGATGAAGGGGAGGAGACAGATTAAATAATGATTTTTAAGCCTTGAGACAATTGAGACATGGATTGTGAATATGTGCCATTCAGAGGGTGAATGGGCAAGACCAAAGATTTAAGTGCCTTTGAACGGGGTATAGTAGGTGCTAGGCGCATTGGTTTGAGTGTGACAAGAACGGCAACACTGCTGGGTTTTTCACGCTCAACAGTTTCCCATGTATCAGGAATAGTCCACCACTCAAAGGACATACAGCAAACTTGACACAACTGTGGGAAGCAATGGAGGCAACATGGGCCAGCATCCCTGTGGCATGGACATGCCCCGACAAATTGTCAGGGCATGTTTTGTACACTCAATGTATACACATCAGCTATGCAAGCTAACAACCAGCATAGACAACAAACTAGCTAACTAGCTAACAAGACTACTGAGCTAATTAGCTAGCTAGCTCGCTCGCTCATAAAACTAGCCAAGTTAACTACATTGTTGCTTACATGCGATTGGCTGTTGTCTTGGGGTGGCACACCGACTGGCAGACAAGGTTGCCTGTCAGGCATTGTTCAGGGTTTAAATGTCCCACGAAGGCTTACAGTTGAAGTTGGAAGTTTACAAACACTTAGGTTGGACTCATTAAAACTCGTTTTTCAACCACTCCACAAATTTCTTGTTAACAAACTATAGTTTTGGCAAGTCGGTTAGGACATCTACTTTGTGCATGACACAAAGTCAACAATTGCTTACAGACAGTTATTTCACTTATAATTCACTGTATCATAGTTCCAGTGGGTCAGAAGTTTATATACACTAAGTTGACTGTGCCTTTGAACAGCTTGGAAAATTCCAGAAAATGATGTCATGGCTTTAGAAGCTTCTGATAGGCTAATTGACATACTTTGAGTCAATTGGAGGTGTACCTGTGGATGTATTTCAAGGCCTACCTTCAAACTCAGTCCCTTTTTTCTTCAAATCATGGAAAATCAAAAGAAATCAGCCAAGACCTCAGAAAGAAAATTGTAGACGTCAACAAGTCTGTTTCCTCCTTGGCAGCAATTTCCAAACGCCTGAAGATTCCACGTTCATCTGTACAAACAATAGTACCCGTAATAGCCGTCATACCGCTCAGGAAGGAGACGCATTCTGTCTCCTAGAGATGAACGTACTTTGGTGCGAAAAGTGCAAATCAATCCCAGAACAACAGCAAAGGACCTTGTGAAGATGCTGGAGGAACCAGGTACAAAAGTATATATATCCACAGTAAAACGAGTCCTATATCGACATAACCTGAAAGGCCGCTCACAAGGAAGAAGCCACTGCTCCAAAACCACCATTAAAAAGCCAGACTACGGTTTGCAACTGCACATGGGGACAAAGATCGTGCTTTTTGGAGAAATGTCCTCTGGTCTGATGAAACAAAAATCTAACTGTTTGGCCATAATGACCATTGTTATGCTTGGAGGGAAAAGGGGGAGGCTTGCAAGCCGAAGAACACCATCCCAACCGTGAAGCACGGGGGTGGCATCATCATGTTGTGCGGGTGCTTTGCTGTAGGAGGGACTGGTGCACTTCACAAAAAAGATGGCATCATGAGGGAGGAAAGTTATTTGGATATATTGAAGCAACATCTCAAGACATAAGTAAGGAAGTTAAAGTTTGGTCGCAAATGGGTCTTCCAAATGGACAATGACCCCAAGCAAACTTCCAAAGTTGTGGCAAAATGGCTTAAGGACAACAAAGTCAAGGTATTGGAGTGGCCATCACAAAGCCCTGACCTCAATCCTATAGAAAATGTGTGGGCAGAACTGAAAAAGCGTGTACGAGCAAAGAGGCCTACAAACCTGACTCAGTGACACCAGCTCTGTCAGGAGGAATGGGCCAAAATTCACCCAACTTATTGTGGGAAGCTTGTGGAAGGCTACCCGAAATGTGTGACCCGGGTTAAACAATGTAAAGGCAATGCTACCAAGTACTAATTGAGTGTATGTAAACTTCTGACCCACTGGGAACGTGATGAAAGAAAAAAAAGCTGAAATAAATCATTATGTCTACTATTGTTCCTGACATTTCACCTTCTTAAAATAAAGTGGGGATCCTAACTGACCTAAGACAGGGAATTTTTACTAGGATTAAATGTCAGTAATTGTATTAAATGTATTTGGCTAAGGTATATGTAAACTTCCGACTTCAACTGTAGATGCCCCACCAGCTCTCAGATCAACACAAGGGACATTTAGCTTTCTTACATTCTAACTAAAAAACTGCTAATGAGCTCCAGCCACAAATGAAAGCATGATGTTTGCAAGAAATGTAGCTTCCCTTAGTGTAGCAATCATTAAAAACGTTTGTGCTGATGCACTTACTTTCAATCTACCATCAATACATCCACTCCTATTTATAGAGTTTATCTCATGATTTGACAAAACAACTTTTGATATTTCGTGATCATGAGATACGTTTGTGATCTCGACATAATGTGGGAATCATTTTTTAAATCTGGATTTCCATAGTTACTGTGACCCTGTTACCACCACACCGGCCGTCACCAGTCATGACTGCTGTCAAATTCTAAGACTGCTGATAAATGCTGTCAAATTCTAAAACTATTCATCCCCTTGGCATTTTTCCTATTTTGTTGCATTCTAACCTGTAATTGAAAAATATTTTTATTTGGATTTCATGTAATGGACATACACAAATAGTCCAAATGAAAAACATAACTCTTTTTAAAAAATTCTACAAAATAAAAAACTGAGAAGTGGTGTGTGCATATGTATTCACCCTCTGTGCTATGAAGCCCCTAAATAAGATCTGGTGCAACCAATTACCTTCAGAAGTCACATAAGTAGTTAAATAAAGTTCCACTATGTGCAATCTAAGTGTCACATGATCTGTCACATGATCTCAGTATATATACACCTGTTCTGAAAGACCCCAGAGTCTGCAACACCACTAAACGAGGGGCACCACCAAGCAAGCGGCACTATGAAGACCAAGGAGCTCTCCAAACAGGTCAGGGACAAAGTTGTGGAGAAGTACAGATCAGGGTTAGGCTATAAAAAAATATCAGAAACGTTGAACATCACACAGAGCACCATTAAATCCATTATTAAAAAATGGAAAGAATATGGCACCACAACAAACCTGCCTAGAGAGGGCCGCCCACCAAAACTCATGGACCAGGCAAGGAGGGCATTAATCAGGGAGGCAACAAAGAGACCAAAGATAACCCTGAAGGAGCTGCAAAGCTCCACAGGCGAGATTGGAGTATCTGTCCATAGGACCACTTTAAGCCATACACTCAACAGAGCTGGGCTTTATGGAAGAGTGGCCAGAAAAAAGCCATTGCTTAAAGAAAAAAATAAGCAAGCACGTTTGGTGTTTGCCAAAAGGCATGTGGGAGACTCCGCAAACATATGGAAGAAGGTACTCTGGTCAGATGAGGCTAAAATTTTGCTTTTTGGCAACCAAGGAAAACTCTATGTCTGGTGCAAACCCATCACCTCTCATCACCCCGAGAACACCATCCCCACAGTGAAGCATGGTGGTGGCAGTATCATGCTGTGGGGGTGTTTTTCATCGGCAGGGACTGGGAAACTGGTCAGAATTGAAAGAATGATGGATGGCGCTAAATACAGGGAAATTCTTGAGGGAAACCTGTTTCAGTCTTCCAGAGATTTGAGACTGGGACGGAGATTCACATTCCAGCAGGATAATGACCCTAAGCATACTGCTAAAGCAACACTTGAGTGGTTTAAGGGGAAACATTTAAATGTCTTGGAATGGCCTAGTCAAAGCCCAGACCTCAATCCAATTGAGAATCTGTGGATTGACTTAAAGATTGCTGTACACCAGCGGAACCCATTCAACTTGAAGGAGCTGGAGCAGTTTTGCCTTGACGAATGGGCAAAAATCCCAGTGGCTAGATGTGCCAAGCTTTTAGAGACATACCCCAAGAGACTTGCAGCTGTAATTGCTGAAAAAGGTGGCTCTACAAAGTATTGACTTTTGGGGGGGGGGGGGGGGTGAATAGTTATGCATGCTCAAGTTTTCTGTTTTTTTGTCTTATTTCTTGTTTGTTTCACAATAAAAAATATTTTGCATCTTCAAAGTTGTCACGCCCTGACCATAGTTTGCTTTGTATGTTTTATGTTTTTTTTGGTCAGGGTGTGATCTGAGTGGGCATTCTATGTTGTATGTCTGGTTTGTCTATTTCTATGTGTTTGGCCTGATATGGTTCTCAATCAGAGACAGGTGTTTTGCGTTGTCTCTGATTGGGAACCATATTTAGGTAGCCTGTTTTGTATTGTGGGTTGTGGGTTATTGTCTATATGTTAGTTGCTTGTGTCTGCACTGTTTATATATAGCGTCACGTTCGTTTGTTGTTTTGTAAGTTTGTCAAGTGTTCTTCGTTTCTTCTTTAATAAATAGAAGAATGTACTCACTTCACGCTGCGCCTTGGTCCTCCTCTCGTCCACATTACGACGATCGTGACAGAATAACCCACCATCAATGGACCAAGCAGCGTGAAATGGAGGAACAGCGCTTTGTGGAGAAATGGACTTGGGAGGAGATTCTGGACGGTAAGGGACCCTGGGCACAGGCTGGTGAATATCGCCGACCAAAAGCTGAGCTGGAGGCAGCGAAAGAGGAGAGGCGGCGGTATGAGGAGGCTGCATGTAAGCGTGGGTGGAAGCCAGAGAGGCAGCCCCAAAAATGTATTGGGGGGGCACACGGGGAGTGTGGCTAAGCCAGGTAGGAGACCTGAGCCAACTCCCCGTGCTTACCGTGGAGAGAGAGCAACCGGACAGGCACCGTGTTATGCAGAGATGCGCACAGTGTCCCCGGTGCGCAGGCATAGCCCGGTGCGGTACATAACAGCACCTCGTATCGGCCGGGCTAGATTGGGCATCGAGCCAGGTGCCATGAAACCGGCTCTACGCATCTGGTCACCAGTGTGTCTCCTTGGGCCGGGGTACATGGCACCAGCCCTACGCATGGTGTCCCCGGTTCGCCAGCACAGCCCAGTGCGGGCTATTCCACCTCGCCGCACTGGCTTGGCTACGGGGAGTATTCAGCCAGGTAGGGTTTGGCAGGCTCGGTGCTGGAGACCTGTAGTGCGCCTCCACGGTCCGGTTTATCCGGTGCCTTCTCCACGCACCAGTCCCCCTGTGACAGCCCCTCGCACCAGCCCAGTACCACCAGTGCCTACACCACGCACCAGGTCTCCTGTGCGTCTCCAGTGCCCTGTACGCCCTGTTTCTCCTCCCCGCACTCGCCCGGAGGTGCGTGTCCTCAGCCCAGTACCACCAGTGCCGGTACCACGCACCAGTCTTATAGTGTGCCTCGGCAGTCCAGTATGCCCTGTTCCTTCTCCCCGCACTCGCCTTGAGGTGCGTGTCCCCAGCCCGGTACCACCAGTTCCGGTACCACGCACCAGGCCTACAGTGCGCCTCGGCACGCCTGAGCTGCCCGTCTGTCCATCGCCGCCTGAGCTGTCCGTCTGTCCAGCGCTGCCTGATCTGCTCGTCTGTCCAGCGCCGCCTGAGCTGCCCGTCTGTCCAGCGCCGCCTGAGCTGCCCGTCTGTCCAGCGCCGTTAGAGCCATCCGTCAGTCAGGAGCCGCCAGAGCCGCCCGCCAGTCAGGAGCTGCCCCTCAGTCCGGAGCTACCCCTCAGTCCGGAGCTACCCCTCAGTCCTGAGCTGCCCCTCAGTCCGGAACTGCCCCTCAGTCCGGAGCTGCCCCTTAGTCCGGAGCTGCCCCTCAGTCCGGAGCTGCCCCTCAGTCCGGAGCTTCCCCTCCGTCCGGAGTTGCCCCTCAGTCCGGAGCTGCCCCTCAGTCCGGAGCTGCCCCTCAGTCCGGAGCTGCCCCTCCGTCCAGTGGCGCCCTCTAGGATGGTCTTCAGTCCGGGACCCGCTTCAAGGGTCCCCGCTCCAGAGGCGCCACCAAAGCGGGTTATGACTATGGTGGAGTGGGGTCCACGTCCCGCGCCGGATCCGCCACCGCGGACAGATGCCCACCCAGACCCTCCCCTGTAGGTTTAGGTTTGCGGCCGGAGTCCGCACCTTGAGGGGGGGGTACTGTCACGCCCTGATCATAGTTTGCTTTGTATGTTTTATGTTTTGTTTTGTCAGGGTGTGATCTGAGTGGGCATTCTATGTTGTATGTCTGGTTTGTCTATTTCTATGTGTTTGGCCTGATATGGTTCTCAATCAGAGACAGGTGTTTTGCGTTGTCTCTGATTGGGAACCATATTTAGGTAGCCTGTTTTGTATTGTGGGTTGTGGGTTATTGTCTACATGTTAGTTGCGTGTGTCTGCACTGTTTATATATAGCGTCACGTTTGTTTGTTGTTTTGTAAGTTTGTCAAGTGTTCTTCGTTTCTTCTTTAATAAATAGAAGAATGTATTCAATTCACGCTGCGCCTTAGTCCTCCTCTCTTCCACATTACGACGATCGTGACAAAAGTGGTAGGCATGTTGTGTAAATCAAATGATACAAACCACCCCCAAAAAATCTATTTTAATTCCAGGTTGTAAGGCAACCAAATAGAAAAAATGCCAAGGGTAGTTGAATACTTTCGCAAGCCACTGTATAACATTGGATGGTGATTTATCATGGTCAAGTCATATTGACAAAGTTGTTGTGAAGATGGCGAGGGGTATATCTGTTATAAAAAGATATTCTGTGTTTTTGACACAACAATCCACTGTACTAGTTGTTCAGGCTCTGGTCTTGTCCCATTGTGATTACTGTCCGGTAATATGGTCAAGTGCAGCAAAGAAAGACCTAGCAAAGCTGCGGCTGGCTCAAAACAGATCAGCACCTGTTGCCCTTAACTGCACATACAGAACAATCACGAACAAAATGCATGCCAGTCTTTCCTGGTTAAGGGTTAACGAGAGATTAACTGCTTCTCTTGTAGTTTTTATGAGAAATATTACTGTAATGACAATTCAGGATTGTCTGCATAACCAAATAACATTCAGCTCAGACACCCATACATACCCCGTAACACATGCCACCAGGGGTCTCTTCACAGTCTCCAAGCCCAAAACAAATTCATGGCCATGCACAGTATTATACAGAGCCATGATCACATGGAACTCCCTTCCATCTCCAATTACTCAAGCAAACAGCAAAAATGAACTTTAAAAAATAGATTTAACAACATCTCATGGAACGGTGTGGACTGTGAGGCGACACACACAAACACATATGTTTTTATATATGCATTTTACATATGCATTGTTTCTATTATGATAAAAAAAAATTGTTGTTGTATTGTTTGTATATCGTTGTATTTTACATTTGTGTGACTATACTTGTCTATCAGTGTATCAGTGTTTGTCATGTTTTGTGTTTTTTTGTGGACCCCATGAAGAATAGCTGCTACCTCAGCAAAAGCTATTGGGGATCCAAATAAACAAATCGACAAATCAGCAGATACTGTTCAAACTATGCAAGTTATCTAGTACACAGATAATTGGCCACCAATGAGTATCTCTTACCTAAACCTTGAGGCAGAGATTGTTTTGTCTCACTAGCACTGAACTTTGATTGAGAACATGTGCCGTGATTGACATTAAAACAAGGCGCTACCTGATAGGAGAAACAAACGCTGACTTTCCCCCTTCATCTCGTGTACTATCTCTAAAGTAATTAAGGAGAGAGATTCAACATACACAATCTGTCGGAAATGTCAAGCTGTTATCTAAGACTTTCAAAACCTCTTGCTCTTGCTTAGTGGTGAACGCTCTGGAGTAATGCCATCCTCAAAATGGTAGGAACTGGTTGCTAATACAAATATTTCAAGTTGACATCAATAAAGGGTTTGGTAATGCTATCAGGACGTTCACATTTTGAAACCAATCAGAATGTTCATAGTTAGAGCTCTAACTTATAGATCCCACCTAATAGGTCCAGTGATGGCTTGTTTGGCACGAGTCTTGATTGGTTGGCTTCTGAAAAAAGCTTCTGAAGTTTAGAATTTCCACTTTGAAATTTCAGACTTGATTTTCCCTTGTGAAAAATGTATCAACCCCTACAAAAATGTCCATTAATTATAATCCACATAATAATTCTCTTTTCCTGTTGCTGCAGGATTATTTTCTTAACTGACTTGCCTAGTTAAATAAAGGTTCAATAAAAAATATAAAATAAACATATATATATAATTTGATAAATAGAAGAATGTACTCACTTCACGCTGCGCCTTGGTCCTCCTCTCGTCCACATTACGACGATCGTGACAGAATAACCCACCATCAATGGACCAAGCAGCGTGAAATGGAGGAACAGCGCTTTGTGGAGAAATGGACTTGGGAGGAGATTCTGGACGGTAAGGGACCCTGGGCACAGGCTGGTGAATATCGCCGACCAAAAGCTGAGCTGGAGGCAGCGAAAGAGGAGAGGCGGCGGTATGAGGAGGCTGCATGTAAGCGTGGGTGGAAGCCAGAGAGGCAGCCCCAAAAATGTATTGGGGGGGCACACGGGGAGTGTGGCTAAGCCAGGTAGGAGACCTGAGCCAACTCCCCGTGCTTACCGTGGAGAGAGAGCAACCGGACAGGCACCGTGTTATGCAGAGATGCGCACAGTGTCCCCGGTGCGCAGGCATAGCCCGGTGCGGTACATAACAGCACCTCGTATCGGCCGGGCTAGATTGGGCATCGAGCCAGGTGCCATGAAACCGGCTCTACGCATCTGGTCACCAGTGTGTCTCCTTGGGCCGGGGTACATGGCACCAGCCCTACGCATGGTGTCCCCGGTTCGCCAGCACAGCCCAGTGCGGGCTATTCCACCTCGCCGCACTGGCTTGGCTACGGGGAGTATTCAGCCAGGTAGGGTTTGGCAGGCTCGGTGCTGGAGACCTGTAGTGCGCCTCCACGGTCCGGTTTATCCGGTGCCTTCTCCACGCACCAGTCCCCCTGTGACAGCCCCTCGCACCAGCCCAGTACCACCAGTGCCTACACCACGCACCAGGTCTCCTGTGCGTCTCCAGTGCCCTGTACGCCCTGTTTCTCCTCCCCGCACTCGCCCGGAGGTGCGTGTCCTCAGCCCAGTACCACCAGTGCCGGTACCACGCACCAGTCTTATAGTGTGCCTCGGCAGTCCAGTATGCCCTGTTCCTTCTCCCCGCACTCGCCTTGAGGTGCGTGTCCCCAGCCCGGTACCACCAGTTCCGGTACCACGCACCAGGCCTACAGTGCGCCTCGGCACGCCTGAGCTGCCCGTCTGTCCATCGCCGCCTGAGCTGTCCGTCTGTCCAGCGCTGCCTGATCTGCTCGTCTGTCCAGCGCCGCCTGAGCTGCCCGTCTGTCCAGCGCCGCCTGAGCTGCCCGTCTGTCCAGCGCCGTTAGAGCCATCCGTCAGTCAGGAGCCGCCAGAGCCGCCCGCCAGTCAGGAGCTGCCCCTCAGTCCGGAGCTACCCCTCAGTCCGGAGCTACCCCTCAGTCCTGAGCTGCCCCTCAGTCCGGAACTGCCCCTCAGTCCGGAGCTGCCCCTTAGTCCGGAGCTGCCCCTCAGTCCGGAGCTGCCCCTCAGTCCGGAGCTTCCCCTCCGTCCGGAGTTGCCCCTCAGTCCGGAGCTGCCCCTCAGTCCGGAGCTGCCCCTCAGTCCGGAGCTGCCCCTCCGTCCAGTGGCGCCCTCTAGGATGGTCTTCAGTCCGGGACCCGCTTCAAGGGTCCCCGCTCCAGAGGCGCCACCAAAGCGGGTTATGACTATGGTGGAGTGGGGTCCACGTCCCGCGCCGGATCCGCCACCGCGGACAGATGCCCACCCAGACCCTCCCCTGTAGGTTTAGGTTTGCGGCCGGAGTCCGCACCTTGAGGGGGGGGTACTGTCACGCCCTGATCATAGTTTGCTTTGTATGTTTTATGTTTTGTTTTGTCAGGGTGTGATCTGAGTGGGCATTCTATGTTGTATGTCTGGTTTGTCTATTTCTATGTGTTTGGCCTGATATGGTTCTCAATCAGAGACAGGTGTTTTGCGTTGTCTCTGATTGGGAACCATATTTAGGTAGCCTGTTTTGTATTGTGGGTTGTGGGTTATTGTCTACATGTTAGTTGCGTGTGTCTGCACTGTTTATATATAGCGTCACGTTTGTTTGTTGTTTTGTAAGTTTGTCAAGTGTTCTTCGTTTCTTCTTTAATAAATAGAAGAATGTATTCAATTCACGCTGCGCCTTAGTCCTCCTCTCTTCCACATTACGACGATCGTGACAAAAGTGGTAGGCATGTTGTGTAAATCAAATGATACAAACCACCCCCAAAAAATCTATTTTAATTCCAGGTTGTAAGGCAACCAAATAGAAAAAATGCCAAGGGTAGTTGAATACTTTCGCAAGCCACTGTATAACATTGGATGGTGATTTATCATGGTCAAGTCATATTGACAAAGTTGTTGTGAAGATGGCGAGGGGTATATCTGTTATAAAAAGATATTCTGTGTTTTTGACACAACAATCCACTGTACTAGTTGTTCAGGCTCTGGTCTTGTCCCATTGTGATTACTGTCCGGTAATATGGTCAAGTGCAGCAAAGAAAGACCTAGCAAAGCTGCGGCTGGCTCAAAACAGATCAGCACCTGTTGCCCTTAACTGCACATACAGAACAATCACGAACAAAATGCATGCCAGTCTTTCCTGGTTAAGGGTTAACGAGAGATTAACTGCTTCTCTTGTAGTTTTTATGAGAAATATTACTGTAATGACAATTCAGGATTGTCTGCATAACCAAATAACATTCAGCTCAGACACCCATACATACCCCGTAACACATGCCACCAGGGGTCTCTTCACAGTCTCCAAGCCCAAAACAAATTCATGGCCATGCACAGTATTATACAGAGCCATGATCACATGGAACTCCCTTCCATCTCCAATTACTCAAGCAAACAGCAAAAATGAACTTTAAAAAATAGATTTAACAACATCTCATGGAACGGTGTGGACTGTGAGGCGACACACACAAACACATATGTTTTTATATATGCATTTTACATATGCATTGTTTCTATTATGATAAAAAAAAATTGTTGTTGTATTGTTTGTATATCGTTGTATTTTACATTTGTGTGACTATACTTGTCTATCAGTGTATCAGTGTTTGTCATGTTTTGTGTTTTTTTGTGGACCCCATGAAGAATAGCTGCTACCTCAGCAAAAGCTATTGGGGATCCAAATAAACAAATCGACAAATCAGCAGATACTGTTCAAACTATGCAAGTTATCTAGTACACAGATAATTGGCCACCAATGAGTATCTCTTACCTAAACCTTGAGGCAGAGATTGTTTTGTCTCACTAGCACTGAACTTTGATTGAGAACATGTGCCGTGATTGACATTAAAACAAGGCGCTACCTGATAGGAGAAACAAACGCTGACTTTCCCCCTTCATCTCGTGTACTATCTCTAAAGTAATTAAGGAGAGAGATTCAACATACACAATCTGTCGGAAATGTCAAGCTGTTATCTAAGACTTTCAAAACCTCTTGCTCTTGCTTAGTGGTGAACGCTCTGGAGTAATGCCATCCTCAAAATGGTAGGAACTGGTTGCTAATACAAATATTTCAAGTTGACATCAATAAAGGGTTTGGTAATGCTATCAGGACGTTCACATTTTGAAACCAATCAGAATGTTCATAGTTAGAGCTCTAACTTATAGATCCCACCTAATAGGTCCAGTGATGGCTTGTTTGGCACGAGTCTTGATTGGTTGGCTTCTGAAAAAAGCTTCTGAAGTTTAGAATTTCCACTTTGAAATTTCAGACTTGATTTTCCCTTGTGAAAAATGTATCAACCCCTACAAAAATGTCCATTAATTATAATCCACATAATAATTCTCTTTTCCTGTTGCTGCAGGATTATTTTCCTGCTGTAGCAAACTGGCTCAAATTATATATATATGTTTATTTTATATTTTTTATTGAACCTTTATTTAACTAGGCAAGTCAGTTAAGAACAATTTCTTATTTGCGATGACGGCCTCCCCCGGCCAAACCCAGATGACGCTGGGCAGATTGTACGGCGCACTATGGGACTCCCAATCACAGCCGGTTATGTTACAGCCTGGATTTGAACCAGGGTGTCTGTAGTGATGCCGCAAGCACTGAGATGCAGTGCCTTAGACCGCTGCACCACTCGGGAGCCCCAAATGAAGATCCTACATCTGTATAATGAGCAGGAAGGAACAGGAAGGGTTGAGTGAACGAGGTAATGACAGGGCCCGAAGCTGCTCTAATGCTAATAAAACGGTGTGACAACTCTACAGAAATGTTGCTGCAATTAATGAACCTCCCGGACGTCTTGCTGTCTGGTGCCAAGGCACATGTGGAACCTCTAAAAGGCTGTATTTCTGGGGGAGCAGATTATCCCCTGGAACCAGTCACACCAGGATATCAGGACGCAGCTCTCTGACTGAAGTTAAAGGGCCGTTCAGGACTCCTGATCCCCCTCAAAGCACAACATCCACACGCACACTCACATGGAGGACGGCACGGTGGCGCAGAAACACACGCACACACACACACACACACACACACACACACACACACACACACACACACACACACACACACACACACACACACACACACACACACACACACACACACACACACACACACACAAAAACACACACACACACACATTCACGAACACACACACAAACACAAACACATCACGTACACTCAGAAACCGTTTAGACAGTAAAATACATAAAAAGACAAACTCAAATTCCACATAATGGGTAGAGAGCGAGACAGAAAGAGGTACAGAGAGAGAGAGAGAGAGAGAGGGAGAGAGAGAGACAAAAAGGAGAGATGCAGGGAGAGGTGCATGCTATCCAGCAGGAAAGGCAGGCTACACAACAAAAAGTGCGGGAGGGAGGGGATATTCCAGACAGTAATTGCTGGAACTGCATGAGGGCAGATCCAAGGCCTTGGGCTGATATTAAAGTGACCTTTGAGGAGCAGACACAGACAGACAGGACAGGCCTCTAAACAAGACTGTCTCCATTGAGGAATGGGCCTGAATTCCCTCCCATTCTGGTAGCCCACGGTAACTCACCCTCAAACTCAGTGTGCCTGCTGGCTGGGTTGCCAGGTTGGAAAAAAAGATATACAGATAATCATAAACAGTAGAGGGGAATACAAAAATAAATATGCCTGCTGGGTTGCCAGGTAGGGAAGAGTTTTGCACAATATATGATTGTTCTAGAGATGTTAATCTAACTGTTGAGAGGGATAAAAGAGAAATACATCAACTGGGTTGCCAGGGTGAGGGAGAATTAAAAAAGTTATAGAGATGCTCAAACTGTTGGCGCGAGGTAAACAGAGAGTTAAAATCTCTACCACCACTGTGAAGTTAAATCGGGACAATGTCTGTGAGTTGACTACTGGTAGACTGAGCTACGGTCTACTGACTAGATCCAGTATATTACTCTTATGCTCAGAGTACGTTTCTTGAAATCTGTGTTGTGTTTTCTCTTTGTGAGAGAAGAAATTCAAGTTGAGAAAAGAAGAATGATCTCCTTTAGTACAGTACAGTATCTTTGTACAGCAATTCCAAAAATGTCTCTCATATTGCTGATATTTACTTCATCAAAAGTCTTGCAGACTCGTAAAAACAATCCCGTGTCTCTATACGGGTAGCCAAGGCAGGTGGTCCGACCTCTACTATATAAAAACCCACACAGTGAGTGTGTGATTGCACCAAACTCCATGTAATGATAAGGAATCAGCTTGAGTGCCCGGTTATTGTGACGAGCAAAAATAATCACAATGCGCATAATTGGGCTGAGACGATGTCATTAAGTCAAATTGTAATTAAACATAATTGCCAGTTTGGATGTAAACAGGTTCAATTACCCCTGTTCTTAGTTTGTGGAAGACCAGATTAGTATTCCACTACCATAGTAAAAATGGCATAGCCTGAGGTTATGGTACTGAAAGTCAATTGAGATTTACAGCAGACCTGGATTCAAATACTATTTGAAATCATTTAAAATACTTTAGTTGGGCTTGATTGAGTTGGCCTGGCACAATGCGACCAATAGTATAATCACAAAACTGCAAACTCTGCCCAACTGGTACTTCAGGCAGGCTAAAGTAAATGTTGAAAGATTTATTTATTTATTTGAACCCAGGTCTGATTTACAGTCTCCTAAACACATCACTAAAATAGCTGTACAAATTCAATACTGTAAACAAAATACATAGCGTGGATAATCTGTGATGATTCTATACAAAATTCATAGGATGTAGAATATCCCATAGCAGTTCATGCAACTCAACCCGTGCAAGGGGAACAGAAAGATATGATTGCATTTCCTTTACAATAACAAGCATTGTTCATGTAAACATACCAAACAAGAGACATATTCAGATACATAAACATATCTAACCTGCATCCTCCATTATTGTCTCTGTTCTACACACACGCAAGCTCACACACAAACGCATGCGAACACATACACACACACACACTTTCGAAGCGTTCACATGTTGCAGTGAGCCTACGCAATACCTTCGTGACAGAACAGTTACCAGACGCATGGTCCAGTAAGGAATTTGGGAAGAGAAAGACGATCCGAGAGCGATGCTGGCCTATCTAAAATGTTTGAGACATACTCCTGTGTGTATGTGTGTGTGTGTGTGTGTGTGTGTGTGTGTGTGTGTGTGTGTGTGTGTGTGTGTGTGTGTGTGCGTGTGCGTGTGTGTGTGCGTGTGCGTGTGCGCGTGCATTCGTGCATCAGGGTTGGGCTCAATTCGAATTGAAGGCAGTCAATTCAGGAAGTGATTTGAATTTAAAATTCAGACAATTTTTTAAACTTTTGAAATAAATAGCTTCTGCCCCGGTGTGCATGTGTGCAAGTGTGTTTGTGTGAGACAGAGAGCAAGCGTGACTGTGTGTTTGTGTGCGCGTGTGTGCATGTGTACGTGTACGTGAGTGCATGTGTGCTAGTGTTGTTTGCGAGCCTGTGCGGGAGTGTGTGTATCCCAGTATCCGTGTCTTGCCTGAGTGTGTTTATTTGGTCAATGGGGCCTTGATGCCTTCAGTTGCCTGGTCTCACACAGTCGCACTGGCTCCATAGTAGGTGGGGTCGGTAGACAACATTACCTAGCCCCAGCAGCCACTATAATTACACTTATTGGACCTGTCACTCAATGACCCACCCAGTCCAGTCCTAGAACACGGGATGGCTGACTTTAGTCTGACTTCAAGGGGAGTTGCTACAAGCAGCTTCTGTAATGGTTAGCCTTGAAATGCCAAAGGGCAGAACGAGGTATCTTTTACTCTTTCAATAATGCCATTTGTCACATACCTCTGACAGTACTCCGTTCTCAACTTCTCAACTCTTTTAGCTTATTTTGTCGTTTTTCAGTCGTTTTCGTACTATTTCTACTTCTTTGGCATGACGTGATGTAACGAGCCACTGACAATGAGTAGGAAAAGGAAAGTGAAATACGGTCTTTAATACAGAGGAAAATCCAATTTCAGGACCCAAAAGTAGAACAAAATTTGACTTCATAATCTCACAGTATTTACCTTTATGATGAGGTTTTTCAGGAGCCCAAATTATACGCTCAAATAACTAGTGTGTTTTTGACAGAGCCAAGTGTATTGGCGTTAAGAACGTACCGTAAGCTCACTCCACAGCTAGCTTGAAATGTTGACGATGGAGTCATCCATGGGGTACCTTTTGTGTGGCCCAATCGTTTGGCACGTTGTCAAGGAGGGCGCTCACGTGTGTTGCGAAGCAAAGGATCACTCAATGCTGATTGGCTGAAAGCCGTGGTATATCAGACTATATATTACAGGCATGACAAAACATTTATTTTTACTATTCTAATTACATTGGTAACCGGTTTATAATAGCAATAAGGCACCTCAAATGTTTGTGGTGTATGGCTAATACGCCACGGCTAAGGGCTGTATCCAGACAATCCACGTTGCGTCGTGCCTAAGAACAGCCCTTAGCCATGGTTTATTGGCCATATACCACACCCCCTCGGGCTGTATTGCTTAATTATATCATTCCTACTGTGTCTCAATTTGTCTCAGTACTTTATAAAGTACAGTAGATTCATGGAACTTCACATACAGTGATGCTTTGGAGTTTGACTAATGTACACATAGCTTAGTAGGTGACAATATGTAACTTCGTACACACACACACACATGGTAGTTGAATAAACCCGCACTCGAAAATAAGACGTGAACATCGGGACAAAGAAAAATGTAACTACTACATAAACACGAGTACTGCACGAAAAGGGAGATAGAGAAAGGGCGAGTGAGAAGGGAGGAGTTGATGTTTAGGGGAGTCAGGGTGAGGATAGAGAGCGAGGAGACAAGGGGCGGATGTGCTACATGGATGACATTGACATTTATTGACCTTGTTATACTCCAAAGAGACAAAATACCTGTGTTGTACAATGGAAGGATTCTGAAGTCTGTTACTCAGACACACTGAGTAACAGACACACTGTTACTCAGACACACTGTTACTCAGACACACTACAATTCTGTAATGTGTTGTATACCAAATTTCCAATTCATTACAGGACAGAGAAGGTTCCTTCAGTTAAAAAATACCTCAACATTGGTCAATTTAATAAGATAGCAAACATTTCTGTTCTGCTTAAATTATTTCAGAGTCAGTTAAGCGAGCTCTTGATTTCAAGGATTTAAGAAGGTAGAGTACATACACGCTGGTGAGGCTGTAAAAGTCTGTTACGAAAGTTTGATATATCTGTGGTCTTAATTACATTCATTTCACTCCCGGCGTTTTTACGGTAAAACACATAGCTCTGGTATTTTCATTCCCTTTGTACACCATTGTTATGAACACAAACCCATAATTGTTTCTCACCCATGGGCACCAGATTTTCCAAGTTTCCATTGCGCGCTGGGCTGCCGTGCCAAGTTCTCCTCAGGTAACGCAGGGACCGGAGGAGACTGAGAAAGAGTAGAGAACGGGCGCCAAGAATGCCTTTAATGGAGCCAAAAATACAGGGCCTTCGGAAAGTTTTCAGACCCCTTGACTTTTTCCACATTTTGTTATGTTACAGCCTTATTCTAAAATAGATTTTTTTTTAAACATCCTCAGCAATCTACACACAATACCCCATAATGACAAAGTGAAAACAGTTATTTTTTATTTTTTACATTTTAGCAAATGTATAAACAATTATAAACAGAAATACCTTATTTACATATGTTTTCAGACACTTTGCTTTGTGCGCTGTGCTCGAAACTGAGCTCAGGTGCATCCTGTTTCCAATGATCATCCTTGAAATGTTTCTACAATGATTGGAGTCCACCTGTTGTAAATTCAATTGATTGGACATGATTTGGAAAGGGACACACCTTCTCTGCATAAGGTCCCACAGTTGACAGTGCAAGTCGGAGCAAAAATCAAGCCATGAGGTCGAAGGAATTGTGTTGAGGCATAGATCTGGGGAAGGGTGCCAACATTTCTGCAGCATTGAACGTCCCCAAGAACACAGTGGCCTCCAAAAGTTTGGAACCATCAAGGCTCTTCCTAGAGCTGGCCACCCGGCCAAACTGAGCAATAGGGGGAGAAGGGCCTTGGTCAGGGAGGTGACCAAGAACCCGATGGTCACTCTGACAGAGCTCTAGAGTTCCTCTGTGGAGATGGAACAATCTCTGCAGCACTCCACCAATTAGGCCTTTATGGTAGAGTGGCTAGACTGAAGCCACTCCTCACTAAAAGGCACATGACAGCCCGCTTGGAGTTTGCCAAAAGGTACCTAAAGATTCTCAGATCATGAGAAACAAGATTCTCTGGTCTGATGAAACCAAAATTGAACTCTTTGGCCTCAATGCCAAGCGTCACGTCTGGCACCATCCCTATGGTGGTGGCAGCATCATGCTGTGGTGATGTTTTTCAGTGGCAGGGACTATGAGACTAGTCAGGATCGAGGCAAAGATGAACAGAGCAAAGTACAGAGAGATCCTTGATGAAAACCTGCTCCAGAGCGCTCAGGACCTTAGACTGGGGCAAAGGTTCACCTTCCAACAGGACAATGACACTAAGCACACAGCCAAGACAACGCAGGAGTAGCTTCGGAATAAGTCTCTAAGTCTCTGAATGTCCTTGAGTGGCCCAGCCAGAGCCCGGACTTGAACCTGATCGAACATCTCTGGAAAGACCTGAAAATAGCTGTGCAGCAATGCTCCCCATCCAATCTGACAGAGCTTGAGAGGATCTGCAGAGAAGAACGGGAGAAACTCCCTAAATACAGCTGTGCCAAGCTTGTAGCGTCATACCCAAGAAGACTCAATGCTGTAATCGCTGCCAAAGGTGCTTCAACAAAGTACTGAGTAAAGGATCTGAATACTTATGTAAATGTGATAGTTCAGTTTTTTATTTGTAATACATTTGCAAACATTTCTAAAAACCTATTTTTGCTTTGTCATTAGATAGATTTTTAGAATAAGGCTTTAACGTAACAACATGTGGAAAAGGTGGTCTGATCTAGTGGTCTGAATACTTTCCTAAGGCACTGTATATATTCAAAAATGCCTTGTTGTGCTTTGCTGGTGCTTCCTGTACTGTACCTGAAGAGTATCACTCACAAGATCTATGTTTTTCTCAGAGCTGGAATAGGGGCACGTCTCATTGAAACAGTGATTTTTTTTTACACTGTTATGTGTAGATGTACACTACAGTTCAAAAGTTTTTAACAATGTCCTTGTTTTTGAAAGAAAAGCACATTTTGTTGTACATTAAAATAACATAAAATGTATCAGAAATACAGTGTAGACATTGTTAATGTTCTTGTACTGTTTTTGTATTGTTCACTGAGGCCTCCTACTCCTCTTTCTATTCTGGTTAGGGCCAGTTTGCGCTGTTCTATTTTAAATGGACCAAAAATGTGCTTTTCTTTCCAAAACAAGGACATTTCTAAGTGACCCCAAACTTTTGAACTGTAGTGTATACTTGCTAAATAATAGTGTAGTGGAATTAGTAGCCTAGTGGATGTTGGCTTGACACTTTTCTGACACGAAGAGGGCTCACCCTTGACTGTTTCTCGTCCTTGACTCATGCTCGGAAGTAGAAGGTGGATGTCATTCACTCCCAGAATCTGGTGTGCTACAATTGGACATTGGATGCAAATAAACCTATCTTCTTCAATTGATAGGGAAGCTCTCAGAACACAAATAATTGATAACATTAATTTATCAAACTAAATTGTTATATTTTAGAGATTAATCCTTAAATGCATATATCTATTTCAGCTAGATAGAAAAAAAGCAGCTTTGCACTATATAAACTGTGCATTTCAACACACTCAAATTGGAGAGGAAATTCATTCCAAATGGTGAAATCTGAACACCACAGTCTTCAAGTACAGCACCAGCCCCCTGGGTGTTATAGCCCAAGGGAATGGGAAGTCATCACTTTTATGAGACATACTTATCAAGCACCTTTTACAACCTCTTAAGCAAGCTATTACTCAGAGTGTGGCACATTTGCAAACCATTTCCACGCTTCGCAGCAGCTAGCATAAGATGTTTGTTTCCACGCTTCGGAACATTTATTCCTAGCTCCTTCAGATTTTCTTTGGTGGAAATTAGTCTACTCTTAAATGTGAATGTTGCCTCTAGATCGAGTGTCGAGACAATATTTGACAAATAAACGTATTCATTTGAATATGAATTGACCAAAAATACACCTGCATTGAATGAATGATAAAGTAGTGACACAAAGAAGGAGAAATGTGGACTGTAAATGACAGACAGGACAAAATGAAGTTGCGTGTGTGAATGCTTAGAGGTTGAGGTGCAGCTCTCCTCACTAACACAGGAGGGTGCTAGCCTAGTTTACCTTTCTTGCTACTCTATGGCATTGTTTTGATCTGAAAAGTGACATCATATAAATAAATGATCATATAAACAAACATCATACTGTCTGTCTACTCTAAACTCTGTAAAGAGTCTCAACAGCCCCTCATTGAAGAGAACACACACACACACGCGCACACACATACACACACGCGCGCACACACACACACACACACACACACACACACACACACACACACACACACACACACACACACACACACACACACACACACACACACACACACACACACACACACACACACACACACACACACACACACACACACACACACACACACACACAGCTGACAAATCCTTTAGGATTCATTTGATGTGCAGCTTGTTTTCCCAACACAATGATTACATAGACCATTCTGAATGATCTTGTTCTCGCATTTAGTTGCAAGGTAGTTGCCCTTAGCCGTTCAGCGCTGATCTGGGATCAGCCTATACTCCCCATATCTAAAGCTTAACCATTGGTGGAGAAAATGAAAGACCGACCTTAGATCAGTGTCTAGGGGCAACTTCACCCTTTACTGTATCACATATCCTTAGAGGGGGATAGTGCTGTCTGATTGGATGGTTCTGTGAAAAATAAGTGTGTGTGTGTGACTCTATGGGTGGTCTAGCCTTCACGTTCGCTTTTTGAGGTGTATAATTATGAGAAACATTGGAAAATGTCATCAAGATTCAAAGATAATGACGTACTACGTACATAAACACATGTTCGTACTGTATGCGTGTTTCCTAAACAGATTTCAAGATGTGGGCTTGTCTTTAAATGTATCTTTTTATGACCCTGTGGGATGTACCATCAACAAAGCTCAGCGTCCTGATTTTACATGGTTGATGAATGACTGTGGCATGACACGTAGGTTGTACGTAGGTGTTCCTGCGCTGACAAACACAGATATACTGTATGGATAACACAGGTGTGTGCATATACACACATGCACACATATATGCATATGTGTGACAGGGTCGCGAGGGCAACTGTTCTCCACAGACATTTAAATGTCACACTTGCTGTTTGCAGGCGCACGCACACACAGACACACACACCGACACCGACACACCGACACCGACACACCGACACCGACACCGACACACACACACACACACACACACACACACACACACACACACACACACACACACACACACACACACACACACACACACACACACACACACACACACACACACACACACACACACACACACACACACACACACACACACACACAGAGTGAGTATTACATCTCAAGCTGTAATGGGTGTTTAATGAGTCATTAGCTTACATTCTGGGTGGTACGGTCCTTTCACTGAGTGTGCCCTGTCCAAAAAATCAAATGTGTATGTGATTACAACATAATGTGTTGCTCTTTCTTTTCTCTGCATTTCTCTGTACATTGTTTTTCCTTTGAGAAATCAAACATTACACATTTTCTATCATTCAACATATCCAATGCTTCCCAAAATGTCACCATAATCAGAATCATGTTTTATAAAGCAGTCCAATATAGCAATGTGTACTCAGTATACAATGTGTACTCAGTATACATTGCATGTGTTCAGAAATGGTGGCATGTGTGTGGGAACTGCTAGTGACTGTATGCATGAGAGGGAACAAGCCCTCGGTGGAAGAAATTCCTGTGGTATGTATGTATCTGCCTGTTCCCAGGCTAACCTGCTTAGGTGAGACTTTCTGGCACCAGCCTGTTAGTGCAGCCCGAGGGGGAGCCTGCCTCGCCGCCCTAGCAGCAGCATACACTGACACATAACTCTCTCTACAGGCCAGAGACGCCAAGCAGCTCAGGCAGTGCCTCCCTTGAAGGAGATATCGTCTGCTGTTTCAGTCGGACAAAGAGAGGAGGAGAGTCACACAGTCTGTCTGTCTGTCTGTCAACGCTACTGACAAACGTGTCAGATTGGTCTGACGGACAGAATAATAGGTACTGTACGATAATAGCAAGATCAAAGTTGGAAGGTAACTGGGAAGTGCATCACTATCATCAAATGCCAAGTCATTTCCTTTGTTGAATCCTGTCAAATCTAACATCTCCAGTTAAACATATCATTTTTATTGGAGAATATCCCATGAACACATCTTGTACATATTGCTGCATAGTACTTACATTTGTGAGACCTGTTTGGAACTTTATTAAGGTATTTCAAATATTAGACTCAATAACCCCGAAGCAACCATACTGTACACTAAATGTATTTAAAGCAATTGTTCTATTGTACAATGTAGAATATTAGGTTTTTTAAATTACCCAATTGAATCTGGCAATCAGTTTTTTAGTCAGGCAAATAAAATGATATAACGTATGTCTATGAAGTCTGTGGAAATGCATGAACATATCTGTTACCTCTGATAGTTGAGCGATTACAAGATCTCTTTACCTTTACCAAAATGTTGCAGAGTAAAAATGAAATGGAAAACATAATGAGATGAGGAAACAATTCCACACCATTTAGGACATATCTATAAGTTAAGTACGTTCATAAATAATTCAATGAGTGCCCTAATGTACAGAAATATTTGTTTTTGCTTGAACTTGGCTTAATCTCTGAAATAGTTTTTAATTGTACAGAATGGCCCAGAATTAATTTCAACTCCATTTTGAGTATTGAGCATCTGATTACCCAACAATTGAGCTCTGAGGTTGAGGAGAAAATCCTGGCGCCCTAACCAAACTGACCTTTAAATCATAAAACAAAACAAATAACTATAATACTCTTAAAGAAATGTAATAATGACCAGCTCTGAAAAGCGGAAAATAAGTGAATGAGTAGAATGAAATAACTTCAAATACATTTTTATCTTATCTTAATATGTTATCTTATCTCTCTTTATTTGATCATATTTTTATATAATGTCGTAAAGACATTAAGACCTATTTTCTTGTTACCGTACGCACTTGTAAGTTGAATGATATAGCAGCTACCTATGGTTTCTCAGTCTAAACAACAAGCTTCGGTTTCAGTTAGTGGGGACATGTGGTCTGAGATGTGGCTAGGAAGGTGGCTGGACTGTGGCTAGTGTTTATCTGCAATGTTAGGATTAGCACAGGGCTAGTTTAATGCTAACCTACTGTACCATAACAGACCTCCCTGACAGAATTGTCATATGATGCAAAGATAAAACATGGGGTTTGGTTTACCTTGGTTTGCTTTGGGACACACTTCCTAAGCCATGGGAATGTAATGTGATGGGAGAAATGACTGGGTAATTGTTTTCCCGAAACCCAAGAACATCTTTTCTACCTTAGCCTGCGTATGTATGGGAATTCTTTCCAAAGTATGAAATGGCGGTTGCAAAAAAAAGATGCAGTGCTATACTCGGGGGTACTTAAGAAACCCGGGACTGCAGCTATGTTCGGATTACAAATTGCCATCCAAAACATTTCCACGCAGACAAAATATTTTGAATGGAGTAAACTGAAACGCCAGACTTACAAATCTGTAAACTGAAATGAATGAGTGCGCCCACAGGCCGCAAACTCTTTGTGTTTTGTACAAGCAAATAAATAATACGCTCATTATTGCCCAGCTCATGCGCAAAATTCAATTTGAGAATCAATTCTCAAGCTGCGACACACACAAAGCATTCGCAGTTGTTTTCAAGTAGGCTTAAATCAAACCGTCAGTTGGAACACAACGGAGAAAGGTGAAGAGGCACTATGTAACAAAGACTGATTACTGCATTTGGAGTCCGCTCTCTTCATATGTTTAACAATATTATGAGAGCTGCCATGTAATTCAGAGTAAATCCTCTGTCCAGTCTGACTTTATTGGGGATAAAGGGTGACGGTTATTGGAGCTATTAGAGAATAATGGCATAAACTCCCCTGATGTATCAGCTAGGTCCCAACAGTTTTCAAATCAAATCAAATCCAACTTTATTTGTCACATGCGCTGAATACAACAAGTGTAGACCTTACTGTGAAATGCTTACTTGCAAGCCCTTAACCAACTGTGCAGTTCAAGATGAGTTAAGAAAATATTTACCAAATAAACTGAAGTAAAAAATAATAAAAAGTAACACAAATAAATAACAAATAACGAGGCTCTATACAGGGGGTATCGGTACCGAGTCAGTGTGCGGGGGTACAGGTTAGTTGAGGTAATTTGTACATGTAGGTAAGGGTGAAGTAACTATGCATAGATAATAAACAGTGAGTAGCAGAAGTGTACAAAACAAATTGGGGGGGGGGGGGGGGGTCAATGTAAATAGTCCGGTGGCCATTTAATTAATTGTGCAGTAGTCTTATGGCTTGGGGGTATCAGCTGTTAAGGAGAATTTTGGTCTTAGACTTGGCGTTCCGGTACCGCTTGCCGTGCGGTAGCAGAGAAAACAGTCTATGACATGGGTGACTGGAGTTTCTGACAATTTTATGGGCTTTCCTCTGACACTTCCTATTATATAGGTCCTGGATGGCAGGAAGCTTGGCCCCAGTGGTGTACTGGGCCGTACGCACTACCCTCTGTAGCACCTTACGGTCAGATGCCGAGCAGTTGACATACCAGGCTGGTGATGCAACCAGTCAGGATGCTCTCGATGGTGCAGCTGTAGAACTTTTTGAGGATCTGGGGACCCATGCCAAATCTTTCCAGTCTCCTGAGGGGTAAAAGGTTTTGTCATGCCCTCTTCACGACTGTCTTGGTGTGTTTGGACCATGATAGTTCATTAGTGATGTGGATACCAAGGAACTTGAAACTCTCGACACGCTCCACTACAGCCCTGTCGATATTAATGGGGGCCTGTTTGGCCCACCTTTTCCTGTAGTCTACGATCAGCTCCTTTGTCTTGCTCACATTGAGGGAGAGGTTGTTGTCCTGGCACCACACTGCCAGTTCTCTGTCCTCCTCCCTATATGCTGTCTCATCGTTGCCGGTGATCAGGCCTAAGTGGCCATGGGCCACCCCCAGGTGGTACTGTTGTGTTGTCAGCAAACTTAATGATGGTGTTGGAGTCGTGATTGGCCATGCAGTCGTGGGTGAACAGGGATTACAGGAGGCGGCTAAGTACACACCCCTGAGGGGCCCCAGTGTTGAGGATCTGCGTGGCAGATGTGTTGTTGCCTACCCTTACCACCTGGGGGTTGCCCATCAGGAAGTCCAGGTTCCAGTTGCAGAGGGAGGTGTTTAGTCCCAGGGTCCTTAGCTTAGTGATGAGCTTTGTGGGCACTATGGTGTTGAACGTTGAGCTGTAGTCAATGAACAGCATTCTCACATAGGTGTTCCTTTTGTACAGGTGGGAAAGGGCAGTGTGGAGTGCGATTGAGATAGCATAATCTGTGGATCTGTTGGGGTATTATGCGAATTGGAGTGGGTCTAGGGTATCCGGGAGGATGCTGTTGGTGTAAGCCATGACCAGCCTTTCAAAGCACTTTATGGCCACTTCATGGCTAATCATTTAGGCAGGTTACCTTTGGTTCCTTGGGCGCAGGGACTATGGTGGTCTGCTTGAAGCACGTAGGTATTACACACTCAGTCAGGGAGAGGTTGAAAATGTCAGTGAAGACACTTTCCAGTTGGTCCACGCATGCTTTGAGTACACTTCCTGGTAATCTGTCTGGCGTCGTGGCTTTGTGAACCTCGACCTGTTTAAAGGTCTTGCTCACCTCGGCTACCGAGAGTGTTATCGCACAGTCATCCAGAACATCTGGTGCTCTCGTGCATGCTTCAGTGTTGCTTGCCTCGAAGCGAGCATAAAAGGCATTTAGCTCATCTGGTAGGCTCACGTCACTTGGCAGCTCGCGTCTGGGTTTCCCTTTGTAGTCCGTAATAGTTTTCAAGCTTCACTTTGCCTTTTTGATGGGTCGTCTGAGGGCATAGTGGGATTTCTTATAAGTGTCCGGATTAGTGTCCCGCTCCTTGAAAGCGGCAGCTCTAGCCTTTAGCTCAATGCTGATGTTGCCTGTAATCCTTGGCTTCTTGTTGGGATATGTACATACGGTCACTGTGGGGATGACGTCGTCAATGCACTTATTGATGAAGCCGATGACTGAGGTGGTATACTCCTCAATGCCATTGGATGAATCCCGAAACAGATTCCAGTCTGTGCTAGCAAAAGAGTCCCGTAGCGTAGCATCCGCGTCATCTGACCACTTCACTGGTACTTCCTGCTTTAGTTTTTGCTTGTAAGCAGGAATCGGGAGGATAGATCAGGATCTTGTGTTTTCACAGAAGTTTCTGATCTGCAAGGTAGAATGTTTGCATAGATGACCCTGAAAATGTGAGCGAAATCTTAAATGGTTCAGGAAGCTCTGATCTGAAGTCTGATCTAATAAAGATAATCCCCTGCCAAATCTATTGTTCATAATGTGGGAATAATGTGGTAATCATGCGAGAGGTTTCCCAGGGTGTGACTAAATCCTTGTCCACAGACACCAGTGAGATAAGATCAAAGTAAACGACTAATAACGGACATGGATTATTTTCCCGCTCTGGATATGGCAAGTATCTTTATGAGGTTTTCGCAAAGATTTGATGAATTGCTTTATTAAACTTTCATAAGAGTTTCGTAACAAGACACATCTTCTATAACAGGATAATGTCTTTAGTCCAAATTTATATTGGTCAGGAGACTCACAGACAGACATACATACATGTCTTTCTCTTTCTCTATTCTCTTTTCCTACTCTTCCCATCACTCTTTTCACTTTTTCCTTCACTGCTTTACTTGTCTTTGTCTTCCTCTGTCTCTATCTACCTCCTCTTTATCCCCCCTATCTCCCTCCTCTCTCAAGGAGAGGCAGGCAGGCAGGCAGGCAGGCAGGCAGGCAGGCAGGCAGGCAGACAGGCAGGCAGACACAGACAAGTCAATCAACAACAAAAAAATACCAATATCCTCTTCAGAATTCATTGTAACAAGGCTCTTAGGGCCCGATTCAGACTCATGAAATGTACGCCGTTCCTACACAAGACTTTTCCATGCACTTCTCATTAGTTGGTATTCAGACTTACCTTATGCAGGTGTGTAACGGGCTTTGCAGAAGTGGTTCCCTTGCGTGCCTTGAATACATTTAATTCAACCACTGAAAATGCTCCCACTTGCTGGCCAACATATATTCTCTCTGAGTTTTCATTCAATAGGGGTTTCAGTACATTTATCTAAAGCAATCCCTTTAAATGTGGTGTACCTTTAATTAGAATTTTCTCGACAGACTCACTAGAATATATGGAGAGAACAGTTCAGAATATTAGGGATCAATGAAAGAAAGCCATCTAAACACACGCATATTCTTCTACTTTTCAGCACCAATTGGTAGATTTAAACATATTCTGATCTTGTATATTATTTAGGGTTAGGAAAGTATTTTAATGAATAATCAAAAAAACTGCTTCGGAGAGCCTTTACGCACTAAAATATTGGTGAATAAAAAATAGAGAGTTTTGATTGATGAAGTTATTGAAATATTGAAAGCTGAGAAAAATGTACAATAGGGGTTGAACAGTAGTCCTATAAATCTACCCTAATAATCCTCACTAATGATGGAACTGTATGACAACCGTCCAGTCGTCGTGAACCGTGTGCCAGGTTACAGGTTTAAAGTGCTACATTTGGTCTGTGTTCCATAATAATTCTGTCACGTCCTGACCTGAGATATCTCTGTTTTCTTTATATTTTGGTTAGGTCAGGGTGTGACTAGGGTGGATACGTTAGTTTTTGTATTGTCTAGGGTTTTTTGTATGTCTAGGGTTTTTGTAGGTCTAGGTGATTTGTATGTCTATGGTGGCCTGATATGGTTCCCAATCAGAGGCAGCTGTTTATCGTTGTCTCTGATTGGGGATCATATTTAGATAGCCATTTTCCCTTTGGTGTTTGTGGGTTCTTGTTTTATGTTTGGTTGCCTGTCTGCACTACTCATTTTAGCTTCACGGTTCGTTTTGTTATTTTGTTCGTTTGTTCAGTGTTCGTTCTTAAATAAAGAAGAATGTACGCTTACCACGCTGCGCCTTGGTCTCCTCCTTACAACGGCCGTGACAGATTCAAATAGGCTACATTCCCATATGAATGCACAACTTGTAATACGATAGCCTAATATGATCCACTATTGCCAGCAATCCTCAGGAACAACCACACGAACGTGACAGAGGAAAGGTGAACTAACGATGTAATGGAATGATGCAACATTTACGGTAACTAACACTAAAGTCAGTGACAGCTCTAAATGTATGTGGGTATAACTGACAGTGGCCACTGATCATCATAAATCATAAACCAACTCGGTAGGTTTGGCTCTATACTGTAATTTGCAGATGGCTACAGAAGCTTATAGCTTGGGTCTCCAAATTTCATCCCAAGTAACGAGGCCAGCATTTCAAAAACTTCACTGTGGAAAAGATGATATGTCGATATGCTTCAGTTTACTGCCATATGACTGGTTTCACGTTTGTCTCCAGCGATCATAAGGTAAAGCATTGCGCTACACTCGCAATAACATCTGCTAAACATGTGTATGTGGCCAATAACATTTGATTTGAGTTGAAATAGATCTAAAACAATTGTCATTTATATTTCAAATCCGGGTCACGACGGTCCAAACTGCTTACTCATTTACCCAGTTCTTATCAATAGCTCTTCTCAATTTGTAAATTACTGCATGGAGAATGCTGTTATTGTTATCGGGAAAAAATATAGTAGATGTTGTTCCACTTGGAAACGGCAGGTTGCTCGATCTTATTCATTGTTTCATCGCACATAAAGGTGGTGGAATTATGAGGGAATTAAGTTCAGAACATGGCCTATCGGTAGACACACGCCCGCCACACCTTCATTTCTTTGATCGCCCACCCCAAAACGAATAGGGGGTGAATACCATGCTATTCTCATACTTCAAGTTCAAGGACAGAATACCCATAGAGAGAACAGTGCATAAAAAGGGTATTACGTTCCATTTACGCGCGCTTCACTCACGGCAGAATTCCCCTTTTAGTTTCTAGAACTGCAAGACCATTGTGTCCAATGGAGGTCAAAAATGCTTTTGGGTTGATTGACTTCAAATGATGGTCCCCTGGTCACAAATATGTACACTTTGGGAAGATTCAACCTTTTTTTAAACCTTGAAACCGCCCCTATGACCCCCAATTAAGTCACTTCCTGAAATTGCAAATCAACGTACAGCCTCCTGGGGACACTCTTTAGCAATGCCCTGAGTTTCAAGTCCTTACGTTAAGAATTGACCGATCTACAGAGGATGGAAGCCAGTGTTTTTTGTGTAACTGCAGGGAGAGAATGAAGTACTATGTTGAGGATGAATTAAGCTATTTCCTGTTGCCACAGTAAGCTGAACCTCCACACAGGGCATCCGTAAAAGGTCACGATGGGTTGTGTGCAAGGACAGTTAGCGAGCTCAATTGCAGTCCACGGGTGCGTCCTGGTTATGTGAGGGCTGTAGATAGTGCTTTTCTATGGAAGAAATGCCTTGTTCTCTGTGGGAAAGTTTTCACTAGGAAGAGTTCATTTCACATGGCCGGGTGTAGGCTGGCGTTCAGTTCATCGGGAGCATCTGTTGAACAATCCCATACATTCATTTTGTTTCTAGCCTCAGCCATTCTGTTGATGTCACTCAAAAGCACACTAACTCTAGGTCAGGCTTCAAGTAAGAGCGGTGGGGCAAATTAATTCATTGTTAATTTGGGATATTTCTAGGGTTGGTAGACAAGAAATAAGGGTTTTGGCTAGGGTTAGGGTTGGGGTTGAGCCAAGATGTAGAGATGAAGCGAGGGTTAGGGTTAGGGTTGAGGCTAGGTTCAGGGTTGAGCTGGGATGTGGACATTAATCTGGGTGAGAATTAGGTTTAGGGTCAGGGTTCGGGTAAGGGTTGAGCCGGGAGTGGATAAGAAGCTAGGGTTAGGGTTGATGTAAACTAACGTAGCAGGCATAAAATAAACACCTGAGCGGGGTCCCCACATCCGGTGTTCAGGGGGAAAGGAAGCTAGGTTGAAGATACTGTATCTGTTAAAACCGGATATTTTCAGTTTCTTCAGACCCTGCAGAGGGTGGGGTTGAGGTTAGGTTTAGGGTTGAGCTGGGATGTGGACATGGAGCTAGAGCTAGAATTAGTGTCAGGGTTAGCATTAGGGTTTAGCTGGGAGTGAATGTGAAGCTAGGGTTAGAGTTAGGGTTGAGGCTAGGTTTAGGGTTGAGCTGGGATGTGGACATGAAACTAAAATTAGGGTTAGGTTAGGGCCTTAACCCTAAAAATAACCCTAATTAACAATTTATTAATCCCCCCCCCCCACCCACCCACTACAGTACTTTTGAGTGACATCTGCAAAATTGTTGAGGCTGGAAACAAAATTCACCCAACCCATCATGACCTTATATGGATGCCCTGTGTTGAGGTACAGCTTACTGTGGCAACAGGAAATGGCTTTATTCATCCACAACTTGGTTCTTCATTCTCCCCCTGCAGTTAAACAAAAAGGGTTCGAAGGGTTAAACATTTTGAATCTTCCAAAATGTTACATATTTGTTTACCAGGGGACCGTCAGGACCCGGCATATTACATTTTAAGTCAATCAACCCCAAAACATTTTTGACCTACATTGGACACAATGGTCTTGTAGTTCTAGAAACTAAGAACCTTGTTAGAATTAATTCTGTAGAGGATATTGGTATAAAAAAAAAGATTGACTTGAAACTGTCTTTCTGTCTGCATCTGCCTGTCAGTCCGTCTGCGTCAATATGCTGTCTGTGAAGATGGTAGCAGAGAGGAGGGAGAGAGAGGAGGGATAGAGCGAGATGAGAAGACAGGGAGGGAGGGAAAGAAGGAAGGAGAGAGACTAGAGGGAGGAGGAAGGGGAGAGAGAAGGGGTAGAATGAGGGATGGAGAGAAGGGGGAGGGTAAAGGAGGGAGGGGAGAGAGAGGAGGCAGTAGAGAGAAATAGTCAACAGACAGACAGATGTGGGGGAGGGGAAGGAGGGAGAAAGAATGGAGGGGGAGAGAGGGGAGAGAGAAGGAGGAAGAGAGATGGGGAGAGGGTGGAGGAGGTGAAAGAAGGGGGAGGGGGGGAGAGAGAGAAGAGGGGGCATAAAGAGGATGTAGAGAGAAAGAGACAGAGGGAAGAAAAGAGAAGGGGAGAGGAGGGAGAGAGAGTAAGAGAGAAGGGAGAGACAGTGAGATTAGAGAATGAAAGAGAGAGAGAAAGAGTGTGTGAGAGAGAAAGAGAGATGTCTGTCACTTTGTCTGTCTGTGTCATCTTTTCATCTCTTCCCATTGACTGGAAATATATTGACATAAGCATCAACCCTGGGACACTCATATTTTCCCATTGAATGGAATGTATTGACATAAGCATCAAACACGTGACACTTCTCTTTTCAATTGTTTGACGCTCGTCTTTTCCCATTGACACCGCAAGCTTGTTGGGAGCATGACCAGTTGACATAAGCATCAATCCGTTGAAGCAAACCGTTTTGCAAAAACGTGACAGGATGACATTTTGAGGTTGATAACGGACTGCACAAATTTTTGTCTTGGAGATGAACATCGCTTTAATGATACAGGAATCACATTTCAACTAAACACCCTGTCGAGTTCAAAGAATATAAACACATTGTGCAGACTGTTCATAAATGACTACTATGATGTGTTCAATGCTTTTTCTCTCTTCCTCTCTTTTTTCTCTCTCGCTCTCTCCTTTCCAGTGCCATTATCCACCATTAGTGTCCAGGCACAGCAATGCTGTGCTAAACATCATATTTGAAGAAGTCTTAATTACGGAAGAGGTCGGAGAAAAATGCTCGAAACGTCTTTGGCAATATTGTCTGATGAAGACAAATTCTCCACAGGTTGCCTCAACTTCTCCTATCCTGTCGCACATTAGTGTGAAACGGAAGCCATCTTGAAATACATGTAGGCCTACAGTACACACTGGAAGACTTGGTTATTGCCCCGAATTCTTTGTTTTTCTGTACTTTCTAAACAGACATTTTGAAATAGAAGATTATTTTCTTCAGTTAAAAGTCTACCGACGGACATTCAAAAACATGTCTCAGAATGATAAAAAAGTTAAATAGTTTGGAATACTTGTAGGTTATAGGACATGGTTTTATTTGATGATCAAGGAAGTCCATGTTTTGGATTATTAAAGTACATTTCTCAAAAACTATTGGCGGACTATTGGAACATGATATTGATAATAGGTCAATGAGGGGATTTTGGTCAATGACTAGCGACATTTATAGTGCCATAGTCTGGTTTTTACCACAAACAGCAATTTGTGTGGCGATTTTGATAAGGAATCATTGTGCCTATGTAACAATCAAATACCTTTGAGGATTAAATTATTAAATTATTTGAAAAATCTCCGGATGTTGAGATAATAATTGAACTAATCAATGACAGGAAGACAGCAAATGATTTGAATATTTGGCGAAGTAAAAATTCTCGCTATAAAACTCCATTCAAAATGTCCATTGAATCTGTGAATCTATCTACAGTATCTAAAAATGCATATTATGTGACATATACTGTGACTATAATAGTTAAATGCCACTATTTCATGTCACCATATTGACATACATGTATAAGTAATATGTCAGCTTACTCTTTTTTTTGTTTAATTTAGTTTATTAATTTGACCATTTAAAAAAATAAGCACACATAAAACTTTAAAAATCCATAGACGCACATGAGTAAAATCATTGAGGATAACACACAACAAAGTCTGGGACTTATTTCCATTGTGATCCTCTTTGACAGAATTCTAATGAGACCATGTTGCTATCTAACCATCCATCCATCATGGATAGGAGAGAAAGAAGGAGAGAGACCTCAGGATAACCTGCGCAGGCCCCAGTGAAGAACAAGGGACTGCGGTGGGGCGTCTGCTGTGCTGTGAGAACGTGCCGCGGAGGCTAAGCCCCTGTTCCTGTGGGCCCCGTCTCTGTTTTCCTTTCTCAACGTGTTTGTACACACAGCAGACAAGTGGAGGTTAGGACAACACTCCGCTAGGAGCCAAAGACTTAGACTACAAGTCATTAGGACCGGGGTCAAGTTGAGAGAACTAAACCCCTATAATTCCCCCAAATGCCCTTCCCTGAGAAGTTACTCCGGGCTCTAGTAGTGCACTGAGAGAGTGACAGTCAGAGTGGGACGGATGAGAGAGAAATGGAGGACCGAAAAATACAAAGAAGTGTTATTTGACAATGACTGGTGAATAGTAAATGAATAAAATCAGTCTATATATTTGTAGTTGTTCTCCATTTTGAATAGTGTATCATTGTAAAATTCAACTTTTACTACCACGTCGATAGATTAGCTCTGTCTATCGATTCATCTGTAGATCTGTCTACCTTTCAAACACTCAGACAATCATTTGAATCTATTGAATGGGTCATTAACTTTAGATTTATGAATTTTAGTGCTCACCTTTTCAAACCTTAACATACTGTAGCAACTCCGACAATCAGTAGAGATCCGTCTCTTAGATTAGACATTTTTGGTTCTACCTCAGGCACTACCTTAACTTTTGTAATTCAATCGTTGTCTACTAAATAAGTAATAAAGATGCCCAGACTCCAAGCTCCTTTAAATAACAAGCAGACACAGACTTCAATAGCTGAAGTTCATTTGAAGAAATTTGCCCAATCAATTTGCCCAATCAATTTGCCCAATCAATTTGCCCAATCACCTTTCAACATACGAGGCATAAACCTGGAAACCATGTTCATGTTTGTGGCCACATTCTCCCAAAATGGCCCTCTTTAGAATTGCCTTTATTTCAAAGTTTGATAACTTCTACCTTTGATTGACTCAGAGAGTATACGGTCAAATATGTTACTGGTATGACAATGTATGATACTTACATATTATTGTTAATGCCAGTTCCGGGGAAATAGCTGTGCATTTCTTTGAATGTGTTAATATCCAAATCCAAGTAGTTAAGGTTAGAGTTCGTCTGGTTTTGTCTAGCTTTTGAAGAACAGAAGATGCACATCACTGGCGTGTTTTTTTTTAGGTTATTGTAATACCGTTATGCGGGGCCTCTTACTTCCTTATGGTGGTCAACTAAATTTTTGCGTTTGAAAGCAGGGAAAAAAGAAAAAAAAAAGCAGTAAACCATAGACGCATTTCCCAAAGGCCACCTCAAACATGCACTTTGAGAGTCAGACAGACAGCCCTCTGGTCAGGAAACACAAATGCACTCTTCTTTGGGACGCATATAAAATTACCTGATGACGGAAAAAAATCGAATTTACGTTTTGAGTTGGACTTTCCCTTTGATCATGGTACGGTAAAATGTGATCCCTGTCTTTGAGTCCAGCGTATTCGTGTGAGCCCGTAGTGGATAAACACAGATAATATTTTCATAGCCACAGTAGGGCATATGCTATTGACCTCCACCTCGGCTTTCATGTGGCCAAAACTTAAAGCAAACCTCGGGAAACCACAACATGTTAATAAATCAGTGGAGCCAGACATGAGCACAGAAGCGATGATGCTGTCTGTAACCCACTTCACATGGTGGAGTCACACATATAGGAAAAACACAACTATATTCAAACGTTCCCTATTTGCTGCCTTCAATATCAAGTTGTTTGTGTTTCTGTTTATCTTCATAAAAATGTATTTTTGTTTGTGACTTATTTTACTCTATTGATATGTTTAAATTCACTTTAAATAAAGTAAGATTTGGATTTCATTAGGAATTCCTGTTGTGAGTTGTCTTTATGGCCTGTGCGCCTATCTGAAGTCAGTAAACACAGTGGGGAAAAAGGGCCTGTGTTTTTTTAGATGTCTCTAAACTAAATTAACTGGCCAATTTTGAAAAGTGATCGTGAAGCACTTACGGGCCGGTTTCCAGTACCCAGTCCTGGACTAAAAATCTGTTTCAATTATATTTTTTATTGATTATGCATTAGTCCAGAAGTAGGCTTCATCTGGGCCGGGAAAGGACAAACACTGTACTGATTATCATAAACAAAAAATTGGTAAAGTACAGTATGAAAAAAAATCGGCCTTGTCTGTCTCACACCTTGTGAAACACACAGCTTGTATCACTGAATATGACACCTGACTATTGACAGTCAGAGCTCATCTTTAATGAGTTATAAGGCATCCTTATTAGAAAGTCGTCAGACGACACTGACGTACACGTGGAAAAAATATGATGCAATGAAGAGCCAGTGTCGATATTTGCTACAGTGCATCGATGAGTGTTCTTCACTAACCCACCTCTTGATAATACAACGAGGAAGGATGTCTTACAGCTACGGTTCTAGTCCTAGCCATGAGGCCTGATGCTGAGGGTGTCCTACAATGGACACTGTACAAATCATCCCAATATAGGCTTACTCTGGAATACATGTTTTCTCACCTACACAAAGAGATCCTCAAACCCATAGACGAACAACAGGCAAACACATCTTAGTAACATATCAAGATATAACAAGGTCTGTGTCTCCACTACTCTCTCCCACTTATTTGTGTTCACCTCCCATCTGTTCTGAGGAAGGGACAATATAGCCATGTTAGCGAACGGCGGGCTCTGTGTTTGGACATGTTTGCATGTTGTTTGTTGTTGGTTTGTCCAGGGCTGGTTGAGACGTTATGGGGGGATGGATCAGGCATCACTGTCTGGGATTAAAAGAGACTCGGAGGGGTCTGGGAATGGGCCCTTCATTAGAAACACTGGAAATAGACCTCTGTTTTATAAAGAGCTATTAGCTTTTATTGATGAGACTAATGTGTGTGTTTAAAGTCAATTATAAGAAGGAGAGGCGGTGCTTCAGGGGAAGGGGTGATGAAAGGCTTGCATTAATGTACACGGCGGCGGACTGCTGTTTTTCATTTGCACTAACTGCTTCCTGCTTTTGCTCTCCTCAATACACACACACACGCACAACTCCCTCCCTTTCTCCTGTCGTACACATGTAAGTCATATACAAACCAGAACGGGGCTTGGTGCCCAGGGAGAGTGGCCTGGAAGTGCCCCCAAGAAACCAAATCCACTTTATCAAACTGCCAGATGTCATTCCCAATCTCAATCCCTTGGACATTGGTTTCACCAGGCAGCAGGGGAGAGACTTGGGGTACGCCAACCACTGCTAGAGAGAGAGAGAGAGAGAGAGAGAGAGAGAGAGAGGAGAGAGAGAGAGAGAGAGAGAGAGAGAGAGAGAGAGAGAGAGAGAGAGAGAGAGAGAGAGAGAGAGAGAGAGAGAGAGAGAGAGAGAGAGAGAGAGAGAGAGAGAGAGAGAGAGAGAGAGAGAGAGAGAGAGAGAGAGAGAGAGAGAGAGAGAGAGAGAGAGAGAGAGAGAATGTGTGTGAATCAAATAATCATGGATTACTGTAAAGGCCTATTTAAGAGCAAATGAAAAAGTTACCAGAAAACGTGTGTTTCATGCCTTGTTTTGAGTGCCCCCCCCCCCCCCCCCCCCCATTATCAATCTATATCAAAGTTGCAAAGAAGTATCTGTATACCTGTCTTTGTTTGTGATGTTTTAATGACAGCGGAGGTGATTCGATGAACTACACTCACATGATGAGTAGCTCCCCTAGTTCATGCCTTAGTTCGGAGGGCGCAGACAAACCAGGTTCACACCCGGGCAGTCGGTCACACTTGCACTCTTTCAGATCTGCTCCGGTAACCTCAATCTAAAAGGAAGCATCATTTCACTGCTGGTCTGATTCACGTGGTAAAGAAAAAACATGTTCTTTGGCTGTTTATCTGTGAATAACTTTGACAAGACTTTTCATGTAGACATCAATATTTATGGTAGTGAGGCAGAGTATAAACAATGATGTCCACAGTGTGTTACACAAATACATCAATATCAGCTGCAGCTTACCCCTGTTGTGCACAACAACAACAAAAAACATTGAGGCTGTCCTAATATGGACCCTGTACATGAGCACCAATGAAGTCTCCTACAGTACATGGAAAGGATGGCTTCATTACAACATGTCATGCTCACTAGAGATGCCAACCTAAGCAAACACTTTTCAACGTTGAACAACTCCCTCTGCGGCTTGTTCCCCGTACGTTTTCACAGGAAGTGGATGGTAATTTGCCGTGAGGTTCTGCCCAATCTCAGAACCCCCAGACATGATGTGGTCCGATTAGAACAGAGTCACCAGTGGTGGGGTTGGGTTAGGGAGGGGGACCCACAGTGATTTGGACAGATATGGAGTCACCGGGTCACAAAGTTGAACAGGATTCTTGACGTCCCTGGACAGTTGATTGAGTTGCTGGTGTACAGCTGTAGGATCTTAATTTGCTCACTCTTTTGTTGCTGAGATTTTTCCAGCACAGCAGGAAATGCAGACTTGTAGTGTATTCAAGGTTTTAAAAGGCTTTTAAAGTGTGCAATTTCCACTTAAAAATGACCTAACAAAAAATGTATCAACCCCAACAAAAAAATGTCCATTGATTATAATCCACATAATAATTCACATTTCCTGTTGCTGCAGGATTATTTTCCTGCTGTAGCAAACTGGCTTAAATTAAGATCCTACATCTATACTGCACGCCAAATTCACTTTCTCATTTCCCGGTCATGGGCATAGAGAAAAAAAAAATCTGGTTTCTTTTATGTGTTTTGCATAACTTAATACATTGTCATATACCTGAGGGGAAAAAAATTGACAGCGAATGGAAAAGACATAGAGAATAATCAATATTTTTGGAAACCAAACACTGTGTTACGGTGCATTTTAAGGACTGGGTTCAGTATGGAGACATCCAGAACGCAGACAATATGTTTTGAATCAAGTCTACCTTATTTTGCCATGATTATGTCACTAATTACATTTCGGCCTTTTCCATTATGAAAATGGATGTCGTTTTCACTTGGGAAGAGACATTTTAATGCATTTCCACGCCTTAATTAATTAGTTATGCTTAATAACTTGGAAGAGGCCCTTGATTGTGCGAACAACAAGCTTCTTTTGCCTAATCAAATCCAGCCCATTTCAATCAGGAAACAATTTGAATTGGTGGTAGGCGTACTGGAGTCTAGGGCAATAGGCTTTAAGGAATCATTATTGTATCATTCAATTTCTTTCCATTGAACTATTTCTACAATGTTTGCCGGAATAAAATCAAATAAATGATGGAGAAATAAGATGAGGTATGTTTAGTCTAATGTTTTGGGAACGTCAATTTAGGAAGCTGAGAAGGGAAAGCGAGGCAAACATAATACTTTCAAGCCACGGTGATGGCTGCATATTCCCCATTGAGTTTCAAGGTTACATACAATATGAATGCATTGGTATAATTAATTTCATGTAACTACATAGTAACTACACTGGTTAATTTATTGAAGAACATTGTAATTCTCTCCGTTTCCTTTCATTGTGATTCAGTCATTGTTTCATATTGCTTTTTCTGTAGTGACAGTATACAGCTGAGTAACTACTTGGCATGGGGGAAAGTGATGCAGAAAGATGTCTTTGAAAGAGCACAAATATACTTTATTTTACTAATTTACAGTTCTACCTAATTTTAGAGCTCAAGTTGCGACTACTTACTCACAACCACAAAAAAACACAAACGTCTGAAAAGGCTAATGTAGGCTAATGCGTTTTTCGAAAGGGACTTACACACTGGCCCAATGTGGGAATCAAACCCACTATAGAGTTGCAAAGCACCATCATCCAATCGTCCTTCTGGTTGAGTTGAAGTTATGTCTTGCACCTCATAAGGGACACTTCTGCTCAATGGTCTATTTTGTAAGATGAAATATGAACAATTAACCAGACATTTAGTCAAATGGAATATTAACAGTCTCCCCACCCTCCTGCTCTCTCTAATGCACACACACCCGCGTGCGCACACATACACGCACACACACACACACACAAACACACACACAAACACACACACACACACACACACACACACACACACACACACACACACACACACACACACACATTTACAGTCACCAACAGTGAGCTTTTGCCATTTTCCCATCATAGACAGGAAGTGGTTTCTCAGCCATCATCATTCCCATGTTGCCATGGGTAACATGGTGTTTCCTCCCCCCCTTTGTTTTTGTGACCACGTCTCTCCCTCTCCCCTTGTTTGTTTGTTTCCCGATGTTTTTATTTAAAACATCAAAAGACGGCCCCCTTCCCTCTCGACGTCCCCTTCAGCCCCAGAGCCTTCAGAATGATTTGTAAACTTCAAACGGCTAAGAATCCAAGTCTGGTCTCCTCAGCTCATTTAGGTAATTCAATAAGCCAAGGGGGACAAGCGCAGCAGCACACCGCTCCCCCCTGCCTCCCCCCCCCCCCCCCCCACCACCCCCACCCCCACCTGCCCCCACTGTCGCTCTCACTCTCCCCAACTGAAACCCCTCTGGACTATGGGGAACATATGTCAGCTCCGCTGGACCAAAGTCCCACAAAAGAAGCATTTATTGACGTCTTGTTCAGAGCCACTGATGGTGTTTGTTGTGTAGGCCTACTCTCTCTCAATGCCGTCAGTTAAGCTGTGAAGTTCAGTCCTTGTGCCTTTGTACAAAAAGTACACTAGGCCTGCTTGATGGCGAGAATACACAACTACATCTAAATTGGGGACACTAACCAACTGTACCCATACATTTGCCTCACTTCCATGATGGGACAATAAACATACACTGTAACAAAAAAAGATTGTTTTAATTTTGTCTGTCGAATCTGAATCAGCAAATTTTGGGAAGTCCAATCAGTGGACTTTGGCTTGTTGTAATAATATATATATGTTGATTCAATGTACAATTGTAAGGCAACCAGCTGCAATAGGATTGTGAGTTGTATGTTGAATCCCCCCCAAAAATGTACTTTTCATCAATTGACATGAAGTATGTGTAGATGTTGGCAGCAGAAAGGGTATTAAATACTACCTCAAGTCAAAGTGCACTGAATGGGCTTCCCAAAATTTGCCGATGCAGATTCGACAGACAAAATGAAACAATAATTTAAAAAAATTGCAAATGCAAAAGAAACTGATGTTTATATATTGTTTGCATATTTGCATAACGGAATTCCATTTATTACAAGGTTATGTTTAGATTCCTAACTAACTCTTTGTATATTGATGAACTTGACAAAACAATTTGCCAAAATGACACTCAACTGCGTACTAATTCAAACATGTCTCTGTGCTTTCACTGCGACAAGGCCCATTGTCAGTAACTTATTTTAGATTGGTCCACAAATAATCCATTTTCTAATGAACTATAATTACTTTAAGACATTTTTGAATGATTGAATTCTCACATTTGAGTTAGCGATCAAAATTGTAGATTTTTAGAGTACGTTGATTATTTCATTCCTAAAAGCTTTTTGTAGAAAAAAATGGTAACTTCTTACCTACTGCTTCCTCTCTTTCACAATAACCTAATCCACATTGTTTTCCTTCCGTCATGAACTATGAATTATAATACGGTCTCCATAGAAATCCTGCAGTTTATTTATCTGCTGGCATAAAAGATCGGTAGCAAGGGGGGTGTTGCCTGAGGATTCCCATTCCACAGCTGTGACACAGGACAGTGTGACACCAATTATTGTCACGATTATTCATCAAGGAGGAGGTCAGTGTATGTGGACCCAGTAGGCTATCGGGGCTAAGTCCCCAGTAGAGTAGACATGTAGGGGGGAGTGGTGGTGGGAAATAGTCTGTAACAGATATGCGCCTCTCCCCTTCCATTGTGTCCAGACAGAGGCGGTGGCGGCAGGGGCTAAATAGGCAATGTAGCGAAGGCCCTTAAATGCTGGAGGAGCATAAATCTCAGCTTTATCAAAACCATGCAGACATCGGCGGCCACTCCCCGTGGTGGGCTGTCTTAGTCCAGCAAATCTGCATCTAATAAAGGGAGGGACACTCCTGATCATATCTTCCCCCCTCAGACACAGCTAATAACGCTGCAATAAGCCTTCTTGGGAGATATCACAGCAGGTTAATGGTACTGTACATCCTCAAAAGTTATAGGATCATATTTGGGGATTTTGTCCCATGTTGCGATATGCAAAATAATCAGCCTCGCCACCCGATGCCAACCAACCAGCCGGGCCTCTTCAGGGGGGTGAATTTAAATCATGAAAAAAAACCAAACATCTAACAGAACCCCAGAAAATGGGTTTGCATTCTGCTTGTTCAAATATTATGAGTGGCTGACACCACATCCACCGCCATCGGAGCCAAGGGAGAGACACTCTCTAATTAATTTAATTATTGGTAATTACCCGACTGTGTTTTTGTGTACATTCTTGAGTCTGACAGGACAGAGGAGCGGGGCTGCTTTGCTAACTATGTGTTCCATAGTAATTCATGCTGTGGCTCAGACTTGTTAAAGCCCAGTCGTACAGACAGATTGAGTTGTAATTTGGTCCCAGATTGACACAGATCCACACTGAGGCTGGCAGTCTGGCAGTCAACCTGGCTACAGCCTGGGAGCCACTGTGGACTGGATTTTTAAGTTAATGAGCTAGGGCTGTAGTGAAATGAAATTAGTTTGGTCACTTTTCAGATGTTTTGAGAGTTTTGGGGAAAAAACGTCCTTAACGAGCCAATATGTGTTTTGACCTGTGCGTTGCTAAACAAGTGGTTGTCAAGATGGAGACACACACACACACACACACACACACAAAGTGACCAATCATTAGAGAGAGAAGGAGGGTGGGGAGACAGTTCAAAGTCCTGGCCTATAAATGTCATGTTTGGTAGGAGATTTCCGGTTTTGCCTTCTAATTGATGTCAGGGGATTTGGGTTTTTATAGGGGAGGGGGGAAAGAGAGAGAGAGAGAGAGAGAGAGAGAGAGAGAGAGAGAGAGAGAGAGAGAGAGAGAGAGAGAGAGAGAAAACCCACAGCACTGAAGTTGAGTTGAGTTGAACCCAAACTGAGTTTTAAACGGCCTCTTCCCCAGTAGACCATACCTCAGTTCATTACGGAGGGAAAAAGGGGTCACCCTAGAATAATAATCCTTAGCTTTTATTTGACAGTTTAAGAAAAATATTGTGTCAACAAGTAAAAAAGGTTACGGCCGATCATAAACTACTTTCGTCGCTCCAAAAGAGAGCCACATTGACAACTTAAATCTGGGCAATAAAATCTGTCATAACACGACGACGGAGGATCATGTGCGGCGCGGTTTGATCTCAATCTTTCTCCACTTCATTGAAGAAACGCGGAGAGAGGGTGAGAAGGAGAGCGAGAAAAACTTTTCTTCTCACCATTCTCTGCCTCAGTTTCGTAGGAGTGACTTCTTTTGGAGGTGGCTTCAAAGTGGAGGAGGGAGGTTGTTGTTTCTCCTAAATATGTGGTCATTTGTACGCCTGGTTACAAAATGAAAATCTGAAAACACTTTATTTTCATGTGCTTGACTTTTCATCCGTAACCCCAACCCCTCTCTCGGTTTTCGACAGTGAGTGGGTTACTATTCTGTTTACAGTATTTCAAATTCCCTCTTCAAGTGTTTGCTTTGGCAGGTATCGCAGGCCTTTCCTTAGCAATTACAGGCTTGCTGGGTTTCTCAAATGGGCCTTTTGAAGAAATAACACTTTTCTCTCGGAGCTAAAGGGAAAAAATTACACATTTGGCCTACAGCGCATGTACTGTAGTCAATCACAGAGACTAAACTCTCACAGTGAATGAGGAGGGATTAGTCACATTCAAGTTGCTTGGGATGTCTATGTATTGCCTGACGACTCAAACTGTATTCTTCCACTGCTCTATGTTCGCTACATATTTCAGTCTGCCACCGTTAAGGTCATTTATGTTGACGTCAAAATGAGGGGTGTTGTACAAAACAAAGTCATCAGTGACGGCAGCATTTGCGCAAAACTGAAAGCACGAACCAACCAGTGACTGGGAATATGGTTGAATAAAAACAGTCCAGTTATGATCTCCATAAGGCAATCAAACAGCCAAAACATCAGTACATAGTACAGGTTTAACTCTGGACACATGAAAGGTGGGGTGTATACGGAGGGTACAGGGCAACAGAAGACGAACAGCAGAGGTGCTACTGACATTGGAGATGGGAAAAGGGCCGATTAACCGTGGGGAGAGTCTGCGGGATTCCATCCGGAGGGGCAGATCCTGGGTGGACAGCCATACCTTTTGCCCGAGACGATACCGGGGAGCCGGGGTCCGGTGGAGATTCCCTTGTCGTTGATACCTGGAGGTGGTCTTGAGAAGGGCCAACTGGGCTCTCCTACAGATACGATGACAGCGGCGGACAAACATCTGGGCTGAAGGTATGCCGACCTTCTTGCTCAGGGAAGAGCGGGGGCTGATACCCCAGAGAACACTCAAAGGGGGATAGGCCTGTGGCAGAGCAAGGAAGGGTGTTGCGGGTGTATTCGATCCACACAAGCTGCTGGCTCCAGGTGGTGGGGTTGGCGGAGACCAGGAAGAGCAGAGTAGTCTCTAGGTCTTGGTTGGCTTTCTCCGACTGCCCGTTGGACTGGGGGTGGAACTCAGAGGACAGGCTGGGGCGAAGACCTAATGAGGGTGTAGAACGCCTTCCAGAACTGGGACGAGAACTGAGGACCCCGGTCGGAAACCACATGGATCCGGAAGACGTGCTGCACCATGAGCTGGGCCATCTCTTTGGCAGAGGGTAGCTTGGGGAGAGGAATGAAGTGGGCGGCTTTGGAAAAACGATCCACTACGGTCAGGATGGCGGTGTTGCCATCAAATGGACCTGTGACAAAGTCCAGGGAGATGTGAGAGCAGGGATGATGAGGGACATGCAAAGGTTGGAGGAGACCAGACGGAGCTTGCAGATGAGTCTTGTTCTGTGCACAAACCGTGCAAGCGGTGATGAATGCGGAGACGTCAGGAACCATAGTAGGCCACCAAAAGCATTGTCGCACAAAAGCCAAGGTCCGATGGGTGCCCGGGTGGCAGGCAAGCCTGGAGGAGTGTGCCCACTCCAGGACCGAGGAGCGGACTGCGTCAGGAACGAAGATCCGGTTATCTGACCCCCCCTCGGGGTTCGGCTGGGAACGCTGGGCCTCACGAACCTGCTTCCCTATTTCCCAACTGAGTGCTGTCGTCAGGCACGAGGTGGGAAGGATGGTCTCAGGTTCCGGGGTAGTACACTATAGCAGTGTGACAGTAAATCCGGCTTGACATTCTTGGATCTCGGCCAGTATGAGAGGGAGAAGTTGAACCGGGTGAACAGTTAGCTTGCCTGGAATTGAGGCACTTGGCGGTGCGGAGATATTTCAGGTTCTTGTGGTCGGTCCACACAATGAAAGGATGTTCCGCCCCCTCCAGCCAGTGCCTCCACTCTTCCAACGGCATCTTCACCGCGAGAAGCTCCCGATTCCCCAGATCGTAGATCCTCTCCGTGGCGTTGAGGCGGTGGGAGAAGAAGGCGCAGGGATGTAACAGCCCCCACTCCGACATCCGAAGCGTCGGCCATCACCACGAACTGGCGGGACGGGTCAGGATGAACCAAGATGGGAGCTGTGATGAAGCGATGTTTGAGATCCCGGAATGCCTGGTCAGCAGCTGGGGATCACGTGAATGGAACCCTGAAAGAGGTGAGTGCAGACCGAGGGGAAGCCAGGGTGCTGTAGCCCCAGTTAACTTCTTAGCGCTAGGGGTCAGATTTTTTTTTTTTCAAATAACGTACCCAACGTAAAGGGACATTTTCTCTGGCCCAGATCGTAGAATATGCATATAATTTACAGATTAGGATAGAAAACACTCCAAAGTTTCCAAAACTGTCAAAATATTGTCTGTGAGACAAACAAAACTTATTCTGCAAACGAAATCCTGAGAAAAAGTAACCCGGAAGTGATATATATAAAAAAAAAAAAACTTTGTTTCCTGGCCTGTCTAACCTCCATTTAAAGGGGTATCAACCAGATTCTTTTTCCAATGGCTTACTCAGGCTGTGACCAGGCTTTAGACATAGTTTCAGGCTTTTCTTTTGAAAAATGAGCGAGATGTTTCAAAAGAGGTCAGGTGTCCTCTGAATATTTCCTGCGCGCGCAGGAGGAGCTCACCATTTTAATTTTCTCTCTTAATGAATAGGTTATGCTCCGGTTGAAATAGTATCGATTATGTTTGTTAACCTGTTGGGGATGGGGGCGCTGTTTAGACTACTTATGCTAATTTGGCTAATTTTTTAAACGGCTTCCCACAAAATCCTTGATCGTACAATATGCATATTATTATTATTATTGGATAGAAAACAGTCTATAGTTTCTATAGGAGTTGAAATTTTGTCTCTAAGTGGAACAGAGCCCATTCTACAGCAATTTCCCTGACATGGAGTCAGATTTGAGAAATGTTGGCCACTCTTCTGAAGTCATTTAAAAGGGCACTGTCGTTGCTATGACTATACGGACACTTTTTACGTCTTCCCCTGGATGCCTTTACGTGATGTCGATTCCAACGGGGTCGATTGCACGTTCACAGGCCCTACAAATGAAAAAACCCTGAAGCTAGTCATTCTTTGGGAGCTGCGTCATGAGCAAAGTGGACACCGGCGCGCACCTGTTCCAAGCGTTAGTTTAGCCTGTTATATTTCTCCGGTCATCTTTTCACTCGTTATAGGAGTTAAAAACATCATAAGGTAGTTAATTTAAAGCGTTTTATAGCAATTTATATCCGTTTAGTGCGATTTTGGGACATTTATTTTTGCAACGATGTGAAAAGTTGGGCACGCTTTTCAGTTCATCCCGAACGCAGTTGACTTTTCCACATGGCAAGAGGACAGCTTTCCACCAAAAGACGATTTCTCCCAAGAAAGGATCCTTTGCCCAAGATACTGATGGAAGAACAGCTCAAGGTAGGACATTTTTATTATGATAAATCGTGTTTCTGTCGAAACATTTTAGTGGCTTAGGACGCCATGTTTTTTGACGTAGCTTCGCTTGGCGCAAACTGTATTGAAAAGTAAGGATAAATTAAAAAATGTAATAACGCAATTGTATTAAGAATTAAATTGTCTATCAATCCCTGTCCACCCTATATTTTTTAGTCACGTTTATGAGTATTTATGTATAAGAGTAGATCACTGTCTAAGTGGCGCAAGGACATTTTCTGACCAGCTGAGCTACATTTCACATTGTCTAACCATGATTTTGGTGGCTAAATATAAACATTTTCGATCAAACTCTATATGGATTGTGTAATATGATGTTACAGGAGTGTCATCTGAAGAATTCTGAGAAGGTTAGTGAAAAAATTAATATATTTTTGGCGATGTTGACGTTATCGCCCACTTTGGCTAGAATCAATGCTGGGCTGCTATGTGCTATGTGCTATGCTAATATAACGATTTATTGTGTTTTCGCTGTAAGACACTTAGAAAATCTGAAATATTGTCTGTATTCACAGGATCTGTGTCTTTCGATTCGTGTATGCTGTGTATTTTTACGAAATGTTTGATGATTAGTAGTTAGGTAAACACGTTGCTCATTGTAATTATTCTAGTCCATTTGTGATGGTGGGTGCAATTGTAAACTATGCCATATACCTGAAATATGCACTTTTTTCTAACAAAACCTATCCCATACCATAAATATGTTATCAGACTGTCATCTAATGAGTTTTTTTGTTGGTTAGGGGCTATAAATATCTTAGTTTAGCCGAATTGGTGATGGCTACTGGTGTTGGTGGACAAATAAAAGATGGTGGATTATGCTAATGTGTTTTTAGGTAATAGATGTACATCTTTACATATTGTGTCTTCCCTGTAAAACATTTTAAAAATCGGAAATGTTGACTGGATTCACAAGATCTGTGTCTTTCATTAGCTGTATTGGACTTTAATGTGTGAAAGTTAAATATTTTAAAAAAATATTTTTTTTGAATTTCGCGGCACTGGTTTTTCAGTGGGGGGGGGGGGGGTGTGCCGCTAGCGCCACGCTGATCCTAGACAGGTTAAAGACAACCTGAGGTTTGATTATAAAAAACATTTTAAATGTTTATATGACCATTCCGGATACTTTTTGGTATTTGTCGAACGGAACACGGCTTTTGTTTTTTCATCATAACGCGCAACCCAAATGGCGTTTTTTTGTGATAAAAGTAATATTTATCGAACAAAATAAGATTTTTGTGTAACTGGGAGTCTCGTGAGTGGAAACGTCCGAAGATTATCTAAGGTAAGCGATTAATGTTATTGCTTTTCACACTTTCGTGACCATGCTAATTTGGGGCTAGCTGATGTAGCATTGAAAGCTACACTCACAAAAGCTTGGATTTCTTTCGCTGTAAAATATATTTTCAAAATCTGACACCATAGGTGGATTAACAACAAAGTAAGCTGTGTTTTGGTATATTTCACTTGTGATTGCATGATTATAAATATTTTTAGGAATATTTTTGAATTTGGCGCCCTGCAATTCAGCGGTTGTTTAGGAAAGTGAACCCGTATTCGGTCTCCGTAGCGCAGAAAAGTTAAAGTGGCGATAAAAGTTGGCGAATCCCAGGAAACGTTGCAGCTGTACACTGGATGTAGGCTAGGGCCAATCCACCACCGCTCTCACCTTCCCAGGATCCATCTGTACATTCCCTGCAGCGATGATGTAACCCAGAAAGGGGATAGTGGAGTGATGGAATTCGCACTTCTCTGCTTTTACAAAAAGCTGGTTCTTCAGGAGGCATTGGAGAACCTGTCGGACATGGTGCACGTGTTCTTGGGTGGAGTGGGAGAAGACGTGGATGTCATTGAGGTAGACGAAGACGAACCGGTTCAACATGTCACGGAGAACATCATTATCCAGAACCTGGATCACAGTTGGTGAGGCCAAATAGCATGATCAGATACTCGTAGTCACCGCTGGCCGTGTTGAAGGCAATCTTCCACTTGTCCCCTTCCCGTATCCGCACCAGGTGGTAGGCGTTCCGTAAGTCCAACATTTAGAACATGGTGGCCCCCTGGAGAGGCTCGAAGGCCGAGGAGATGAGAGGTCGTTGAGACCCCGGTAGTAGATGCACAGGTACATGTTTTGTCCTTCTTCTTCTCAAAGAAGAACCCTGCGCCGGCAGGGGTGGCAGAAGGGTGGATGAACCCTGCAGCTAGGGAGTCCTCAATGTAGGTCTCCATAGTCTTGGTCTTTGGACCCGACAGAGAGTACGTTCGTTCCCTGGGTGGAGTGGTGACTGGGAGAAGGTCAATCCCACAGTCATATGGTCGGTGCGGCAGCAGTGAAGTGGTCCGGGCCTTACTGAACACCTCCCGGAGGTCCTGGTACTCCGCGGGAATGGCGGAGAGGTCCGGGGCAACTTCCGAGCCCCCAGGTTGACGTCCTGGGGCAGGCTGTGCTGACTTCAGGCAATGGGCGTGGCAGAAGGGCTCCAGCCCATGATGACACAGGCAGACCAGTCAATGAGGGGATTGTTGCACTGGAGCCAGGAGAATCCCAATACCACGTGAACCTGAGGATATTTAATGAGCAGGAATTGGATCGTCTCGCTGTGGTTCCCTGACACACGTAGGTTGATGGGGGTGGTATTGTGGGTTACCCGGCTTATAGAGCACCCGTCGAGTGCTTTAACATCCATTGGAATGGAGAGGGGCTGAGTGGGGATGTCCAGCTCAGAACCCAGGGTAGCACCATAAAGCTCTCATCTGCCCCAGAGTCGATGAGTACCCGGATTTCGACTGGTTCCCCCACAGAAAAATGCATTAAAAGGGTTATGAGTTAAAGGGATGGGAAAAGTTTGCCATATGGCCCACCAGAATACTGGCTCCTACCGGTGAGCCTGGTCTTTTGGTGGACAGGTGGAGATGAAATTACCATTAGTCCTGCAATACAGACAGCTCTTAGTGTGAAGCTTGTATAACCGTTCAGCTGGAGAGAGCCTAGCTCTGCCTAGTTGCATGGGCTTGGGAGGAGGTGAATCGGCATTCTTCGGAGGCTCTCGGGGGAATTCGGGTAGCCTTGGGTTCTTTTGGCAACGGAGCATTCGGGGACTTCTGGGATACCTCGGAGGCGAGGTGGAATCAATAGACGGGCGAGTGAAATTGAATCTCCTCTCCTTCCTTTGTTTCCATAGTCACCCATCGATCCGAATGGTCAAGACGATGAGCGAGTCGAGATCCGTCGGTAGTTTCCGGGCTGCAAGCTCGTCCTTTACTTCCTCCGATACTCCATGTAGGAACATGTCGAACAGTGCTTCCGGGTTCCAAGCACTCATAGCTGCCAACGTGAGGAAATCCACCTCGTAGTCTGCCACACCACGGGAGTCTGACGTAGCTGGAGCAGCTTGCGAGCAGCCTCTCTCCCGGACAACGGAGAATCAAACACCTTCCGACCTCCTTCACAACCTCCTCCAGACTGAGGCAGACGGCAGATGGTGCTCCCACACTGCCTTGGCCTAGGCAAGTGTCCACCCGGACATCAGCGGTATGATGTACGCTATCCTCGAGCGGTCCGAGGGGAACGAAGAAGGCTGCAGCCCTGAAAATGAGGGAGCACTGGGAGAGAAAAGCCCGGCAGGTTCCGGAATCTCCAGCGTAGCGCTCCGGAGGAAGTAAGCAGGGTTCTCGGGACTCTGGGGTAGGCAGGGAGATTACAGGTGTGATCCGATGCCCAGTGGGAAATGCGCAGAATTGATCCAGCAAGGTATTGAACGCCTGGTCATGGCGTTCTGTCAGGGTATGGAGTCCCTCCATAAGACCGTGAAGTAACTCCTCGTGTCTTCCAAGGGTGGCTCCTTGCAGGAAGACAGCGTTGTGGAGCTGGTCTGAGTCTGCTGGGTCAGTCATGGCCAGTTCCTACTAAAAGGTTTCAGGTATGACCCAGATGCAGACAGTGTCAAAGAAACAAAAGTTTATTTATAGTACATTGGCAGGCAAATAACAGGTCAAAGGCAGGCAGAGGTCAGTAATCCAGATAGGGTGAAAAAGGATAATCCAGTGAGGTGGGGCAAGGTATAGAACGGCAGGCGGGCTCAGGGTCAGGGCAGGCAGAGCGGTCAAAACCGGGAAGGACTAGAAATCAGGAGCAAGAACAGACAGGAATAGGGGAACAAATGCTGGCAGGTTTCACGAAACAAAACAAACTGGCAACAGACAAACTGAGGACACAGATATAAACACACAGGGGATAATGGGGAAGATGGGCGACACCTGGAGGGGGTGGAGACAAGCACAAAGAAGGGTGAAACAGATCAGGGTGTGACACAGATGCACCATTGAGAGCATTCTGTCGGGCTGTATCACCTCCTGGTATGGAAACTGCACCGCCTGCAACCACAGGGCTCCCCAGAGGGTGGTGCGGTCTAACCATTGCATCACTGGGGGCACACTGCCTGCCCTCCAGGACACCTACAGCACATCGGACATCGGCCACCTGAGCCTGTTCAGCCCGCTATCATCCAGGAGGCGAGGTCAGTACAGGTGGATCAACGCTGGGGCCGAGAGACTGAAAAACAGCTTCTATCTCAAGGCCATCAGACTGTTAGATAGCCATCACGAGCCGGCCTCCACCCTGCTCTGTCACTAGTCGGCTACTACATGGTTACTCAACCCTCCATCTTAGAGGCTCCTGTCCTATGTATGTATACATGGAACACTGGTGACTTTAATTATGTTTACATACTGTTTTACTCATTTCATGTACAGTATATACTGTATTCTAGTCAAGGCCTATCCTATTTAACTATTGCTGTACATATACTATTCTTCAGATACTGTATACTACATATTCTATCCACATACTGTCCATGATGTCTATGTATCCCATCACATATACAGTTCATTTGGAAAGTATTAAGACCCCTTTACTTTTTCCAAATGTTGCTACATTACAGTCTTATTCTAAAATGGATTAAATAAAAATAAATCCTCATCAATCTACAGTAAATAACCCATAATGATGAAGCGAAAACAGCTTTAAATTTTCTGTGCAAATGTAATGAAAAAAACAAAAGAAATACCTTATTTACATAAGTATACAGACCCTTTGCTGAGCTGAGGAAACTGAGCTCAGGTGCATCCTGTTTCCATTGATCATTCTTGAGATGTTTCTACAACTTGATTGGTGTCCACCTGTGGTAAATTCAATTGATTGGACATGATTTGGAAAGGCACACACCTGTCTATGTAAGGTTCCACAGCATGTCAGATCAACACCAAGCCATGAGGTTGAAGGAAGTGTCCATAGAGCTCTGAAACAGGATTGTGTCGAGGCACAGATCTGGGGAAGGGTACCAAAACAATTCTGCATCACTGAAGGTCCCCAAGAACACAGTGGCCTCCATCATTCTTCAATTCAAGAAGTTTGGTACCACCAAGACTCTTCCTAGAGCTGGCCGCCTAGCCAAACTGAGCAACCGGGGGAGAAGGGACTTGATCACAGAGGTGACTAAGAATCATATGGTCACTCTGACAGAGCTCCAGAGTTCCTCTGTGGAGATAGGAGAACATTCCAGAAGGACCACCATCTCTGATGGGAGAACCTTCCAGAAGGACAACCATCTCTGCAGCACTCCAGCAATCAGGCCTTTATGGTAGAGTGGCCAGACGGAAGCCACTCCTCGGTAAAAGGCACATGACAGCCCGCCCAAAAGGCCGCTAAAGGACTCTCAGACCATGAGAAACAAGATTATCTGGTCTGATGAAACCAAGATTAAACTCTTTGGCCTGAATGCCAAGCATCACGTCTGGAGGAAACCTAGCACCATCCCTACGGTGAAGCACAGTGGTGGCAGCATTATGCTGTGTGGATGTTTTTCGATGTAAATCTGCTCTAGGGTGCTCATGACCTCAGACTGGGGTGAAGGTTCACCTTCCAACAGGACAATGACCCTAAGCACACAGCCAAGACAACGCTGGAGTGGCTTCGGGACAAGTCTCTGAATGTCCTTGACTGGCCCAGCCAGAGCCCGGACTTGAACCCGATTGGACATCTCTGGAGAGATCTGAAAATAGCTGTACAGTGACGCTGCCCTTCCAACCTGACAGAGCTTGAAAGGATCTGCAGAGAAGAATGGGAGAAACTCCCCAAATATAAGTGTGCCAAGCTTGTAGCGTCAAACCCAAGAAGACACGATGCTGTAATCGCTTTCAAAGGTGCTTCAACAAAGTACTGAGTAAAGGGTCTGAATACTTATGTAAATGAGATCTTTCCGTTTTTATTTTTAATACATTTTAGAATAACGCCGTATCATAACAAAATGTGAAAAAGTGAAGGGGTCTACACTCCGGACTCCAACATTGCTTGTCCTAATATTTATGTATTTCTTAATTCCATTCTTTAACTTTTAGATTTTTGTGCATTGTTGTGTATTACTAGATATTACTGCACAAGCGACCAATAAAATTGTATTTTATTTGGATCATCCCTAACCAATCAGAGCATCAAAGGCAATATAACATTTTCTAAACGTAGCTTTGTTCTGGTTCTTGCCCAACCCATTTTTGTAGAGGATTTACCCCAGTGTTTAACCCAACAGGCTCAGACTTTTGTGTTTCCATCTACACCTCACTGGGCCATGACTCTGGCAGACCTGCTTTCACCTGGGGACAAAGCCAGGCCACTGGTACTTTTCAACAGACATTTACAAAACAATGGCCAACTGTGAACTTTAACACCTTCTCAAACCAATTGTCTTGATCAAAATCAAATTTTATTGGTTGCAAACACATATTTAGCAGATGTTGTTGCTGGTGTAGTGAAATTATTGTGTTCCTACCTTCAGCAGGCCAGAAGTGTCTAAAAATTCACAACAATACACAATGATGATGTTGAGGTTGTTGATTCTGCTCGCCCCAAGTTCAGAAGTGTCAAACTTCTAATGGAAACACAATTACACTAGAATTTACATTAACATAAAACACTGGTGTGGGGGTAAGTCTCCATGGAAATGTGACAACACGGGGCCAGAGAAGACAGACAGGCCCATGTGGTGTAGTTCTGTGTACAACACCAGAGCGAGAGAGCGAGAGAGCGCGAGAGAGCGCGAGAGAGCGCGAGAGAGCGCGAGAGAGAGCGCGAGAGAGAGAGCGAGAGAGAGAGCGAGAGAGAGAGCGAGAGAGAGAGCGAGAGAGAGAGCGAGAGAGAGAGCGAGAGAGAGAGCGAGAGAGAGAGCGAGAGCGAGAGAGAGAGAGAGAATTGTATGAACTACAGGGCAAAATACAAACCCTCCAACCAATACAAACCCCGCTATGGTGTTGATGGCATCCTAAATGAAATGATAAAATATACAGACCACAAATTCCAAGTAGCTATACTTAAACTCTTTAACATCATCCTCAGCTCTGGCATCTTCCCCAATATTTGGAACCAAGTATTGATTACCCCAATCCACAAAAGTGGAGACAAATTTGACCCCAAAACCCACTGTGGGATCTGCGTCAATGGCAACCTCGTGAATATCCTCTGCATTATCATTACCAGCAGAACATGTTATATGGGCTTTTTGACAAATTACAGTAAGACAGACCACGTATTCACAACATTATTAAATTCATGTACACAAACAACAGTGTATTTCCTTAGGGCCGTGGAGTGAGACAGGGATGTAGCTTGAGCCCCACCCTCTTCAACATACATATCAACAAATTGGTAAGGGCACTAGAAGAGTCTGCAGCACCAGGCCTCACCCTACTACAATCTGAAGATAAACGTCTACTGTTTGCTGATGATCTGGTGCTTCTGTCCCCAACCAAGGAGGGCCTACAGCAGCACCTAGATCTTCTGCACAGATTCTTTCAGACCTGGGCCCTGACAGTGAATCTCAGTAAGACAAAAATAATGGTGTTCCAAAAAAGGTCCAGTTGCCCAGACCACAAATACAAATTCCATTTAGACACTGTTGCCCTAGAGGACACAAAAAACTATACCGACCTTGGCCTAAACATCAGCACCACAGGTAACATCCACAAAGCTGTGAATGATCTGAGCGACAAGGCAAGAAGGGCCTTCTACGCCATCAAAAGGAACATAAAATTTGACATCCCAATTAGGATCTGGCTAAAAATACTTGAATCCGTTGTAGAACACATTTCTCTCTATGGGTTGGGAGGTCTGGAGTCCGCTCAACCAACCAAGAATTCCCAATATGGGACTCTGCATGCAGAATTCTGCAAAAACTGTAACGGCGGTCCTCCTCCTCTTCTACCGAAAAGGAGGAGTAGTGATCGAACCAAGGCGCAGTGGAGTTTAACGACATAATTTATTTAACAAAACACGAAAATGACTAAACTAACAAAACAACAAACAGTGTAGACAGACCTATACGACGAACTCACATAAATACACGTAGAACGCACGAATAGGACAATTAGACTACACAAACCGAACAAACCGTAACAGTCCCATATGGTGCAAACAATTACACAGACACGGAAGACAATCACCCACAACGAACACTGTGACAACGCCTACCTAAATATGACTCTTAATTAGAGGAACGCCAAACACCTGCCTCTAATTAAGAGCCATACCAGGCAACCCAAAACCAACACAGAAACAGAAAACATAGAATGCCCACCCAACCTCACGTCCTGACCAACTAACACACATAACAAACTAACATAAATAGGTCAGGAACGTGACAAAAACATCTTCCGTGTGCAACGTAAAACACCAAATAATGTATGTGGAGCAGAATTATGACTTTACCCACTAATTATCAAAATCCAGAAAAGAGCCGTTAAATTCTACAACCACCAAAAGGAAGTGATTCCCAAACATTCCTATAGCAAAGCCCTCACCTACAGAGAGATTAACCTAGAGAAGAGTCCCCTCAGCAAGCTGGTCCTGGGGCTCTGTTCACAAACATAAACAGACCCCACAGTAACACAATTAGACCCAACAAATCATGAGAAAACTAAAAGATAATGAATTGAAAAAGAACAAACTGGAATTATATTTAGCTCTAAACAGAGACTGCACAGTGGCAGAATAGCTGACCGCTGGGACTGACCCAAAATTAAGAAAAGCTTTGACTATGTACAGACTCAGTGAGCATAGCCTTGGTATTGATATCGGCCACCGTAGGCAGAAGAAGACAGACTTTGCCCACTGCTCACAAAATGAGGTGGACATTGAGCTGCACGTCCTAACCTCCTGCTAAATGTTTGTCCATATTAGAGACACGTATTTCCCTCAGATTACACAGACCCACAAAGAATTTGAAAACAAATCCAATTTTGAAAAACTCCCTTATCTATTAGGTGAAATACCGCAGTGTGCCATCACAGCAGCAAGACTTGTGACCTGTTGCCACAAGAAAAGGGCAACCAGTGAAAACACCATTGTAAATACAAACTATATTTAGGTTAATTTATTTTCCCTTTCGTACTTCTACTATTTGCACATTGTTACAACACTGTACATAGCCATAAAATAACATTTGAAATGTCTCTATTCTTTAGGAACTTTTGAGTGTCATGTTTACTGTTCATTTCTGATTGTTTATTTAAATGTTGATTATTATCTATTCCACTTGCTTTGGCAATGTAAACATGTTTCATATGCCAATAAAGCCTAATGAATTTAATTGAGAGAAACTAAATAAAAGGGAGTGTAAAATAAATGGATTAGAGAGAACAGAAAGAGAGAGAATTTAAATGTGTGTGAGAAAGGAGAGAGATAGAACAATGGCAAAAGAAATGGAGAGAGAATGAAAAAGAGGCTTTGCAAGAGAGGGAGATTGTAAAGAGTCCGTCACAGAAACGGGGGACATTGGCCTCACCATTGCCTCATCGCATATCGGATAATTGAAATAATCATAATTGCCTGATTGCACTTGAACATTTCTCAGTGAAGATTATGACTTGGCGTTTGGAATGATGAAAGGCGTAATAACATCAACACAGTTGGCCTTCGCATTGTAGAAGAAGGCGGGGGGGGGGGGGTGGGGGGGGGGGGGGGCAAAGGGAAGGGGGGTCATAGGTTCCTTACCCCAAGGCAAAGAATTCTCTCTCTCTCTCTCTCACACACACACACACACACACACACACACACACACACACACACACACACACACACACACACACACACACACACACACACACACACACACACACACACACACACACACACACACACACACACACACACACACACACACACACACACACACACTCTGTCTTTCCTCCTATCTCTCTCTCTCTCTCTCCACCCACAAGGGAGGGAGTAGAAATCCCATTACCCAGACTGGAGCCGGAGTCGGCAGTGAAAAGGCACAGGGACAAAAAGCGATTTTCCACGGAACAAAACCATTACAATGGTGCGCCTTTGATCTCGCTCCCCCCTCTACCAGTGCCAATTGAACTTTGTCACCATGCAACTGTCATCTGCAAAGGGAGAGACACTCTGAATGAAGCGGTCCACAGCAATTTACTCCCAGACAGGGCTTTGAAGTGTCAGTGAAAAGTCAGGGCTCCTTCCCTCTTCTTTTTTGGACTCTCTCTCTCTCTCTCTCTCTCTCTTTCTGTTTGTCCAATGGCCAGTGGGGTTGACTGGATGGCAGTTTATTAGAGGGACCAGCAGGGGGGAGAGAGAGAGAGGGAGAGAGCCTACACTACTTCTCTATTTCTCCTTCTCTCTCTCTCCATCTAAGAAACAGAGGCATGCAGCGCAGGCATGTGGATAACCAGGCTGGGCCCCACAACTTCAAAAGACTGAGAGCCCCTGAGAATACAAATGTGGGGCCTAATGGTACACTTCATTAATGTCCCCCCATCAAAGGCCACTTTACTGACTTTGGAGATTGACTAATTTACACATTGTGGGAAATTGCTCCCAGCCATGCGTGAAACTGCCAAGCATTTATGGAGAGAGAGAGAATTCGAAAGAGAGAAGGAGAGAGAGAAGAGGGAGGGAGAGCGAAGGAAAGAAGGGGAAGGGAGAAGATAGAGGGAGAGGGCAGGAGGAGACAGAGAAGGAGAGGAATGGAGGGAGAGAGAGAGGAGGGACACCCTGTCTCTTTCTTGAGTGCATGAACTACTGCGAATGGTTGCTGTCCAAGCCAAATTCTCCCACATAGCCTACTGTACGTCTTTGGGTTTCTCAAGCATTGTTATAGCAGTTCTGCTGGTTTCTCTCTCTCTCCCTTTCTGTCTTCGGACCCTTTCTCTTTTTTTTCAGCTAAATCCACTCTCTTCTCTCTCAAGACACACTCATATTGCTGTCGTCACCAGTTATTACAAGCCCAGGGCCATATGTAGCCCAACATGTTTTACAACCACGTTAACCATGCTTGAGGACTTAAGTTACTGCTTTAAATATTTTCAATAGCTCTCTTATAAACTTCAGTAAGTATGGGCGGGAGAGGGAAGGAAGTTAACGCCTGCATCCAGCCAGGCACCTGCGATACAGAGGGAGTCTTTCACCTCGAAAATTATATGGCTTTAATTTGTCTTTTTGAAAAAGATTGTAGCGGCAGCAAGTTGGGGCCAAATTGTCAGTGTAGCGAGGGAGAAAGTGAAAAGTGTGTTGAGTTTCTGTGTATGTAAGCACACGCTTTGACATAAGTAAATAAACTGGCCTGGGTGGAACACCTGTTTATGTTGGACCTGCGGAACTGACAGAAATTAGAAAGGAGTTTTCAATGTGGCAGAGTTCTCATGTAGCGGGGAAAAAAGTACCAATAGGACTTATTTTCAAAAGCTGGACTGGCAAACAAAGTATGCCACTGGACTTAGATTTGGTCTGATGGGAGGGAAAGTAGAGTAGCAGCCTAATGTGTCAAGCTAACTGAGCACGGTTTCTGTAACTAGCTGTTGGCAGCCAGCGGCAACTACACACTTCTCCCATTGGTTGGCTAACACCGGATATTTGAATATCATGACTAATTCGACCAATTAAACTGTCACAGGCTTTTTTTTCTCTCTCGCACTCTCACTGCTCCTTTATCAGAGGCTGCTCATCCATGATACACTCTACTGCTGCTCCGCAGGGCTCCAGGCTTTTCGCTTAACTTTGTCCGTATTCACATTCAAGTGGTAAAAGGAGGTAGATCACAAAGTATGTCAGACATTAGCCAGAGGCTCTCTCTTGGGCCAAACCACCATAGGACTAAAGATGGCTTTTTCTCTACAATTTGAACACTTAAATCAATGTAAATGGTGAATAGGTCACTACTATTCAGGGAAAGGCATTCATGCACTTCGTAAAGTCCCAATACTTGCTAATGATGTCTGGTGAGTTGCTTTTTGGATATTGCAGGCTCATTGCCAAATGACAATAAATAGAGGCCTACATTTTAGTGTAGATGCAGCTTATCCAAATCTTTTCTTGTCAGCTTGTTGGATAAGTTAGAACATTTTTACAATTTCCATGACATACCTACATATGGAGTGCTATTGGAACCAATAAAATACTTGCATTTCTATCACTCAAAATTAGCCACAGGTGACTGCAAGGCACACTATATTATACTGATGATGTGGTCTTCCCTCCCAAATTCCTTTCTAGAATGTTCCTCCTTTGTTTTATGTTTGATGTAGAACTTAAAAGGGCTAAACGTTGTCGCTCGAACCGCGGGGACACGACAATGGCTCTTGATCAACTGAAACCCCGGTGAGACTTTATCAATAGACTCGGGGTTGTAGTCACGTGAGCCTTAAAGGAATAGCTGAATTCGTCTTTTGTCCGGCCAAAACGAGACGCTTGAGACCCAGCCAATCTGCCTGCCTGATCAGGAGGAGAAAAGCCACGCACGGATTGAAGTAATGCTGTGCTTCTTGTTGAACAAATTCACCATTGTGACTCGTTAGTGTGATACTATCCACATACCTGCTTAGGAAAAGCCACCAGAAAAGGGGGGAAGGGGGGCTGGGTATTTGCCAACAGTGTGGGATGAGTATGTGTGTGTGTCGGTGTGTGAGTGTGTCAGTGTATCGGTGTGTATGTGTGTCGGTGTTGGTGTGTGTGTTTGGGGGGAATGGGGGGGCCCACTTACTGGGTCACAAATTCACATTGAGAGGAGCACATCTGCATTTTATCAGCTTCACCCAGATAGGGTTTCAGCGAGCGATTGTCTGCAGATTGGCCATTGGTTTTTTAAAAGTGGTAAATTGTTGAGGAAAAGCAGAGGACATGCACAATGACGTAGCATGCTGCTGCCACTCACTGAGGCAGTTTGGCTCGGCAGGCTAACGGCTAACGCCACTGTGAGTTAGTGGGATGAAGGGGGGGGGGGGGGGGAGCATGAGGATGGAGGTTGCTATGAAATGTTGATACCCTCCCTGTTCTCCAAACCCAGGAATTTCCAGTTCTCCCAATCCTTCATCCCTCCTATGCTGTGTCAGGTCAGGTCAGTGTGTGTGTCTGTCTGTCTGTCTGTCTGTCTGTCTGTCTGTCTGTCTGTCTGCCTGCCTGCCTGCCTGCCTGCGTGCGTGCGTGCGTGCGTGCGTGCGTGCGTGCGTGCGCGTGCGTGCTGCAGCCTGGTTGAATTCACATGTGAGTATTTCCATTATTCATTTGGTACTTATGTTGGTAAGGCCCCAAATTGCTCAAACAGATTGCTCAAACAAAACCTCAATAGGAAGAAAAAAAACCTGTAAAGAAAACAAAAGTGCTAAAAACACGTTTTCTCAAACTGATTTGAAAGCATACCGTATATCTTGTATCTTCACCAAGCAAGAACAATAATCCACCAAATACAAGATAACAGTATCTGAGGAAAAAGCGGGTTGTCCGTTTATGACGACCACCCCCAATACATGACCTTGCACGTTGGACCTATCTGACACCACATCATGCCTACTGATACTTATACTGTTTACTAAAGTAGAATAGCGAAATACCGAATTGTTGAAGAAATGGGAGTATAATTGAATGGAATGATAGAATAGAATAAGAACATTTTCACACCCCTTTACTTTTTTCTCCACATTTTGTTGTGTTACAGTTTGAATTTAAAATGGATTAAATTAAGATTTTGTGTCACTGGCCTACAAACAATACCCCATAATGTCAGTGGATTTATTTTTGGGGGGGGGGGGGGGTGTTTGTTTATTTACACATTAAACATGAAAAACTGAAATGTCTTGAGTCAACAAGTATTCAACCCTTTTGTTATGGCAAGCCTAAATAAGTTCAGAAGTAAAAATTTGCTTAACAAGTCACGTAAGTTGCATGGACTCACTCTATGTGTAATAATAGTATTTAACAACTTTTTTATGACTACTTCATCTATGTACCCCACACATACAATTATCTGTAAGGTCCTTCAGTCGAGCAGTGAATTTCAAACACAGATTCAACCACAAAAAACAGGAACGTTTTCAAATCCCTCACAAAGAAGGGCAGCTATTGGTAGATGGGTAAAAAAAGGAGACATTGAATATCACTTTGAGTATGGTGAAATTATTAATTAGGCTTCGGATGGTGTATCAATACACCCAGTCACTACAAAAATACAGGCGTCCTTCCTAACTCAGTTGCCGGAGAGGAAGGAAACTGCTCAGGGATTTCACCATGAGGTCAATGGTGACTTTAAAACAGTTACAGAGTTTAATGGCTGTGATAGGAGAGAACTGAGGGTGGATCAACAACATTGTAGTTGCTCCACAATACTAACACAAATGACAGAAAGAAAAGCAGGAAGCCTCTACAGAATAAAAAATATTCCAAAACATGCATCCCGTTAACAATAAGACACTAAAGTAAAACTGCAAAAAATGTGGCAAAGAAATTAACTTGATGTCCTGAATACAAGCGTTATGTTTGGGGCAAATCCAACACAAAATATCACTAAGTACCCCTCTTCATATTTTCAAGCATGGGGGTGGCTCCATCATGTTATGGGTATGCTTGTCATCAACAAGGACTAGAGAGTTTTGGGGGGGGACAAAAATAAACGGAATAGAGCTAAGCAGAGGCAAAATCCTAGAGGAAAACCTGGTTCAGCCTGCTTTCCTCCAGACACTGGGAGATGAATTCACCTTTCAGCAATAACCTAAAACACAAGGCCAAATATACAATACTCTGGAGTAGCTTGCCAATATGACATTGAATGTTCCTGAGTGGCCTAGTTACAGTTTTGACTTAAATCGGCTTGAAAATCTATGACAAGACTTGAAAATGGCTTTCTAGCCATGACCAACAACCAACTTGATAGAGCTTGAAGAATAATTTTTAAAAAAACTGTACAATACAGGTGTGCAAAGCTCTTAGAAACTTAAGCCATCCGCATGCTTCCCAGCCAAAACAGTTCGGAAGAGTTTGTGCATATATTATGAAGACATTTTATAAAGTTTTTGTTCATTTTGGACTTCAGTGAGATTTTTTGGGGCTGTTCGGACACAATATTCTTTCTGGAGGCAAGCCAAAGTTCAGAGCCGAAGTCTACACCCATTCGTCGGTGATTGGTCAACTGTAGGGATTCTTAGATAAAGTTTTTGTTTTCATTCAACGAGAGATGACCCGTTTTCATTCACATTTTTTAATCAACAGATACTGCGCCAAACATATTAGTTAGACGTAAAATTGCGCGACTGAGATCTCCTCGGCAAAAACGTCAAAATGAATGCCAGATTTCTTGAGTTATCTTAGATTAATTCTGACTCTTTTAAGAAAGTGTATACTGGGTATGGCATCTCAAAATGGACAAACAGTACTGTTGCCGCTTTTTACTCATCTTTCAAGCGAAGGTCTTTTAATAAGGGAGTATGAAAGCACACTCGTTCGGTTAGCTGAGTTTTTCTAGGAGCCAGCCGAACTGAAGCATGCTGATGCCTTTCCCAGAAAGACTCACAGCTGTAATCACTGCCATAGGTGATTCTAACATGTATTGACTCAGGGGTGTGAATACTTATGTAAAATTGCAAATATTTCGAAAAACATGTTTTCACTTTATCATTATGGGGTATTGTGTGTTGATGGGTGAGACAAAATAATATATTTTATCCATTTCAAATCAAATCAAATCCAATTTATTGGTCACATACACGTGTTTAGCAGATGTTATTGCGGGTGTAGAGAAATGCTTGCGCTTCTAGCTCTGACAGTGCAGTAATATCTAACAAGTAATATCAAACAGTTTCACAACATATTTCCAAAATACACGTAAATCTAGGCAAGGAATGGATTAAGAATATATACATATACAGTATGTCAGAGCAGCATTGGACTAAGATACAGTGGCGTATTATAGAATATAGTATATACATATGAGATGGGTGATGCAATATTTACACAAAATTAAAGTGACTAACATACCGTAGAACAGTATAGAGTACAGTTAATACATGTGAGATGAGTAATGCAAGATACAGATACATTATTAAAGTGATTAGTGATCCATTTCTAAAAGTGGCCAGTGATTCCTAATCTATGTCTATAGGCAGCAGCCTCTGATGTGCTAGTGATGGCTGTTTAACAGTCAGTTGTGTAGTATAGAATACAATACAGTATATACATATGAGACGTGTGAAGCAATATGTTAACACAATTTAAAAGTAACTAAGATCCTGTAGAATAGTGTTGAGTGCAGTTTATACATATGAGATGAGTAATGCTAGATACAGAAACATTATTAAAGTGGCTAGTGATCCATTTCTAAAAGTGGCCAGTGATTCCTAATCTATGTCTATAGGCAGCCAACTCTGATGTGTTAGTGATGGCTGTTTAGCAGTCTGGTGGCCTTGAGATAGAAGCTGTTTTTCAGTCTCTCGGTCCCAGCTTTGATGCACCTGTACTGACCTCGCCTCCTGGATGATAGCGGGGTGAACAGGCAGTGGCTCAGGTGGTTGATGTCCTTGATTATCTTTTTGGCCTTCCTATGGCATCGGATGCTGTAGGTGTCCAGGAGGGCGGGAAGTTTGCCCCGGTAATGCGTTGGGCAGACCGCACCACCCTCTGGAGAGCTTTGTGGTTGTGGGCGGTGCAGTTGCCATACCAGGAAGTGATACAGCCCGATAAGATGCTCTCAATTGTGCAGCTGTAAAGGTTTGTGAGAGTTTTAGGCGTTAAGCCAAATTCTGCTTCCCGGAGAGATGTTTGTTCCTGTCGGCGCAATGTACTGAGAACCCAACTGGCTTTACAGAGTCAGACAGTATATCTCGAGAGAGCCATGTTTCCGTGAAGCAGAGTATGTTAAAATCCAACTCTCGCCTTGTGCTCATCAACTTTATTATCCAGAGATTGGACATTAGCGAGTAAAATACTCAGGAGCGGTGGGTGGTGTGCACGCTTCCTAAGTCGGACCAAAAGATCGCCCTGAGTACCTCTTCTCCACCGGCGTTGTTTTGGGTCAGCCTCTGGAATAAGTTCAATTGCACTGGGGGGAGCAAACAAAGAACCTGCTCCAGGGAAGTCGTAATCCTCTTTGAATTCAGGCTGTAACACAACAGAATGTGGAACAAGTCAAGGGGTATGAATACTTTCTGAAGGTACTGTATACTACACAGTATCAAGGGTCTGAAGATCTACATATATATATAGCATTGATGTTTCGGAAAGTATTAAGACCCCACCCAGGCCCACCCATATAGTGCATTCGGAAAGTATTCAGACCCCTTCCCTTAAACCACATTTGTTACAGTCTTATTCTAAAATTGATAAAATAATTTTGCACCTCTTCAATCTACACACAATACACCATAATGACAAACCAAAAACAGATATTTTCGAAACTAGTTAAAAAAACAGAAATACCTTATTTACACAAGACATAAGTGCATCTTGTTTCCAATGATCATCCTTGAGATGTTTCTACAACTTGATTGAAGTCCACCTGTGGTAAATACAATTGACTGGACATGATTTGGAAAGGCACACATCTGTTTACATAAGGTTCCACAGTTCAGACCCAAGACCAAGCCATGAGGTCGAAGGAGTGGTCTGTAGAGCTGAGAGACAGGATTATGTCGAGTCACAGATCTGGGGAAGGGTACGAAAAGTTCTGCAGCATTGAATGTCCCCAAGAACACAGTGGCCTCCATCATTCTGAAATGGAAGAAGTTTGGAACCACCAAGACTCTTCCGAGAGCTGGTTGCCCGGCCAGAATGAGCAATCGGGGGAGAAGGGCCTTGGTCAGGGAGGTGACCAAGAACCCGATGGTCACTCTGAGAGAGCTCCAGAGTTCCTCTGTGGAGATGTGAGAACATTCCAGAAGGACAATCATCTCTGCAGCACTCCACCATCAAGGCATTTATGTTAGAGTGGCCAGATGGAAACTCCTCCTCAGTCAAAGGCACATGACAGCCCGCTTGGAGTTTGCTAAAAGGCACCTAAAGGACTCACAGACCATGAGAAACAACATTCTCTGGTCTAATGAAACCAAGACTGGCTTGATTGCAAGCGTCACGTCTAAAGGAAACCAGGCACCATCCCTACGGTGAAGCATGGTGGTGGCAGCATCATGCTGTGGGGATGTTTTTCAGTGGCAGGGACTGGGAGACTAGTCGGGATTAAGGGAAATATGAACGAAGCAAAGTACAGAGAGATCCTTGATGAAAACCTGCTCCAGACTGGGGTGAAGGTTCACCTTCCAACAGGACAACGACCCTAATCACACAGCCGAGACAACGCAGGACTGGCTTTGGGACAAGTCTCTGGATGTCCTTGAGTGGCCCAGCCAGGGCCCAGACTTGACCTGATCAACATCTCAGGAGAGACCTGAAAATAGCTGTGCAAAGACACTCCCCGTCCAACCTGGCAGAGCTTGGGAGGATCTGCAGAGAAGAATGGGAGAAACTCCCCAAATACAGGTGTGCCAAGCTTGTAGAATCATACCCAAGAAGACTTAATGAAAGTTGTATTTATTGCTGTTTGGGGCTGTAATAGCTGCCGAAGGTGCTTCAACAAAGTACTGAGTAAAGGGTCTAAATACTTATGTAAATGTAATATTTCAGCTTTTTTGGGAAAAATGTCCTCTGGTCTGATGAAACTGTTTGGCAATAATGACCATCGTTATGTTTGGAGGGAAAAGGGGGAGGCTTGCAAGCCGAAGAACACCATCCCAACCGTGAAGCACGGGGGTGGTAGCATCATGTTGTGGGGGTGCTTTGCTACAGGATGGACTGGTGCACTTCAAAAAAAAGATGGCATCATGGGGGGAGGGGGAAATTGTGTGGATATATTGAAGCAACATCTCAAGGACATCAGTCAGGAAGTTAAAGCTTGGTCGCAAATGAGTCTTCCAAATAGACAATGACCTCAAGCATACTTCCAAAGTTATGGCAAAATGGCTTAAGGACAACAAAGTCCAGGTATTGGAGTGGCCATCACAACCCCTGACCTCAATCCTATAGAAAATGTGTGGGCAGAACTGAAAACGCGTGTGCGAACAAGGAGGCCTACAAACCTGACTCAGTTACACTCGCTCTGTCAGGAGGAATGGGCCAAAATTCCCCCAACTTATTATGGGAAACTTGTGAAAGGCTACCCAAAACGTTTAATCCAAGTTAAACAATTTAAAGGCAATGCTACCAAATACTAATTGAGTGTATGTAAACTTATGTAAATCATTCTCTCTACTATTATTCTGACATTTCACATTCTTAAAATAAAGTGGTGATCCTAACTGATCTTAGACAGGGAATTTCTACTAGGATTAAATGTCAGGAATTGTGAAAAACTGAGTTTAAATGTATTCGGCTAAGGTGTATATAAACTTCCGACTTCAACTGTATATACAGCTCAAATAAGCAAAGAGAAACGACAGTCCATCATTACTTTAAGACACGATGGTCAGTCAATATGGAACATTTCAAAAACTTTGAAAGTCTCTTCAAGTGCAGTCGCAAAAACCATCAAGCGCTATGATGAAACTGGCTCTCATGAGGACCACCACAGGAATGGAAGACCCAGAGTTACTTCTGCTGCAGAGGATAAGTTCATTAGAGTTACCAGCCCAAATAAATGCTTCACGGAGTTCAAGTAAGAGACACATCTCAACATCAACTGTTCAGAGGAGACTGTGTGAATCAGGCCTTCATGTTCAAATTGCTGCAAAAAAACACTACCAAAGGACACCAAAAAGGAGAAGAGACTTGCTTGGGCCAAGAAACGTGATCAACGGACATCAGGCCGCTGGAAATTTGTCCTTTGGACTAGAGTCCAAATTGGAGATTTTTGGTTCCAACCACTGTGTCTTTGTGAGACGTGGTGTGGGTGATCAGATGATCTCTGCATGTGTATTTCCCACAGTAAAGCATGGAGGAGGAGGTGTTTTGGTGTGGGGGTGCTTTGCTGGTGGCACTGTCTGTGATTTATTTAGAATTCAAGGCATTCTTAACCAGCATGGCTACCACAGCATTCTTCTCCATCCCATCTGGTTTGGGCTTAGTGGGACTATCATTTGTTTTTCAACAGGACAATGACCCAACACATCTCCAGGCTTTGTGAGGGCTATTTTACCAAGAATGAGAGTAATGGAGTGCTGCATCAGATGACCTGGCCTCCACAATCCCCTGACCTCAACCAAATTGAGATGGTTTGGGATGAGTCGGACCGCAGAGTGAAGGAAAAGCAGCCAAAAAGTGCTCAGCATATGTGGGAACTCTTTCAAGACTGTTGGAAAAGCATTCCAGGTGAAGCTGGTTGAGATAATGCCAAGAGTGTGGAAAGCTGTTATCAAGGCAATGGGTGGCTATTTGAAGAATCTCAAATCTCAAATATATTTTGTTTTGTTTAACACTTTTTTGGTGACTACATTATTCCATATGTGTTATTTCATCATTTTGAGGTCTTCACTATTATTCTGTGAGAATAAAGACAAACCCCTGAATGAGTAGGTGTTCTAAAACTTTTGACCAGAAGTGTATATATATTTTTTACTGTGGCCTACATTTTAATCTGTTCTCCTTATCTTAATCAAATGTTGATGATGGGAGGGGGAACCATTCCGCTCTGTGATCACCTATTTGGCCTGTGAGGATGTTTATGACGAGGACAAGGGTAAACAAACACAAATGGCCATTGATGATGAAGATAAGGCATGAGAAAGAGAAGAGATTGGAACACTATCAAAACAGCCGGTCAGTCCCCATCGCGATCTCTATGGACTGCAGAAGAGCTTCAAAGACAGATGAGATTTTGTCTGAACACACACACTCGCGCACGTACTGTACATATGCTTACGCGCGCGCGCGCACACGCACACACACACACACACACACACACACACACACACACACACACACACACACACACACACACAGACAGACAGACAGACAGACAGACAGACAGACAGACAGACAGACAGACAGACAGACAGACAGACAGACAGACAGACAAAGTCTAACTAAGTTAAGGCAGAGGATGGTGTGGGAAGAAATCAAAGAAATGTCAGAGTCCAGGGATTTCTGATGTATGTCTCTGTTACATCACTGGGGACACATTTCCTCCATCTTATTTTGACTGCATTCAAATACAGATTCAGATAGAAGAAGAAAAGACAGGAAATGGGGTGCCATTTTTGGTGGGAACAGATTTGAACAAGCTTGGCGCGTTTAATAGTCAAACCACAGGTTATTTTAACTCGATTTATGACGCGCTCATTTACAAGGTACCTTAAAACAACTTTTCCCATGACATTTGGTTTTGATTTCCCTGACCCCTGACAAACACACACCTTCCCAAAATACATTTACATCTATCTGCATCAGTAGTCAATATGTCCCCCCTCCCCCCACTCTCTCTGCCACTTCACTTACACAAGAGTGCACACGCACGCGCACACACACACACAGAGCTCTTATCGCCAGACTCTCATGCGCGATTGCGCCCCCAGACTCTCCTAATCAAGACAAACGGCAGCCCCCTCCCCCTGTGCACCTCTCTCATTCCTGCCCCCCCTCAATCTCCTCCCATCCTACCCCCCTTCCCTCTTGGCCTGGTGTGGCCGCTAGCCCGCTTGGGGTCCTGCTGTAATTGGTTTAGACATAATTTACTGCTCACTTGGTAATGTAGCATTTCAGCATCTGATAAAAATCATATCAAGTCACAGCAATGGGTGCTCCAGCTTGAAAGGGAGTCATTGTAATCATTTAGATACCAAAGGGGGATCCTGCCCTCTACCTTACCCTCTTACTCCCTCTCTCTGTCTCTCTCTCGCGCGCTCTCTCTCACAGACACAGACACTCTCTCTCACTCTCTTTCTCGCTCGCTCTCTCCCTCCTATTCCAGCTCATTTTCACGGGTCGGGGCATGGCACTGTAATCATTGTTGTTTAAAAAAAGAACTGGCTCCACTCACAGGCTCCAGTCCCCCTCCTCTCTCCCTCTCTCTTTCTTTCTCTCGTTCTCTCTCCTCCCTCCCTCAGCATTTCACGGGGAGCTTGGAAGTGAGGGACCAGGATACAGAGGGGGCGAATGAGAAAAAAATCAGAGAGAGAGAGAGGGTGAGGACTGGGGGATGGAGGGAGGGATTTGTCACAGAAATAAATGCAAAGAAAAGAGTCGACCTCTTTACAAACTGAATTGATGAAAGTTGTAATTATCCCTGTTTGGGGCTTCCTATGGATTTGTGGGTATTGCGGCCCTCTTTACTTCAAACTTTCAATGAGCCGTGAGTTTGGCCCCAGGCACTTTCCCTAGCTGCCACATTGGGCTTTTGCTCTATCCCTGCAATGGCGTGTTCCACCATTCCCCTGGAGATCCACCACACATTTTTTTTACATTTCACAACTCTTTATTTTAACAGCAACGCTCATTTCTGGATTCTATGAACTGACTCGTAATTTGGGATACTTTAGCGTACATCTTCCATTGACATCGATGCATAACTTAATCTTATGAGAATAAAGAATGGTTCCTGATGTTGCAACAGGCAGACTCTGCTTAAAAAAGAAAGATATAATTGGTGTGATGCATATGGATATGAACTTCCGATTCAATTGTGTGCGAAAGGATTTTACTTCCGGGTGTGTGGAAGCGGAAAAGGAGCTTATGAGCCAGTTAATCCAATGATAACACTTATTATTACCCCTGTGCTTGCAGATTTGGTCTTTATATCTGTCACATACAGTACAGTCTCAGACTTAGGTGGTACATTTGCAAAGAATGGCTAGAATATTGTAGTTCGATTAATTGTCCTTTTCCTTTCAGACCGACCTTTGTTCAAAAATTCTGGACTTAATATGAATATTGAGCCTACATTTCACACCCATGCAGAGATTTAAGAGAGAAAGTGGGTAAACAGCCACCTTAAAGCTGCAATAAGTAACTTTTTGGGTTCTATTTCGATGCTTCTCGTTATTCCCGTTTCGTTTTTGTGTCTTATACTTTCAGTTTTGTACACCAGCTTCAAACAGCTGAAAATACAATGCTTTTGATTATGGAAAATATATTTTGCACAGCGGTTTAGGTGGTACAATCATTCTCTACACTTGCTTGTTTTGTCACAAACTGAATTTAGGCTAACTTTTGGAAATTTAGCAACCAGGAAATGGCTAAGCGATTTCTGCATATTGCACCTTTAACTCTCTCTGGTATTTGAGGCTGTGATTTAGGAGACCATATTACCCTTACCTGGATAGGGTAGGGCTGTGGAGCACACAAAATGCTTTGTTTTTTTTACGAGGCACTAAATCAGCTTTTATCAGTGTCGTCGAGGAAGATCCATTAGCACTCTGGTTTTATCCATGCTCTGTGGATTCACTGGCAACACAACTCCAAAGCCCCTCTCTCTAAATGCTCATTGGTCGCATGCTTGACCACACATAGGACGACCACGTCCAGCTAGCGAAGGTGGACGCTATCTAAACGGAACACAGACGGGTCTTGTCTATAGTCTATATACCGGCCCAGATAACTAGACAGGTGATAAAAGACTTGAAAAGTTTTTTTTAGAGAGTTCCCTATGACCCTAACTGATGATTTGGAACCCAATAGACTACTCACACACAGCCATTCCTTTTCCTATCCATGTATCAGTTGTGTCTTAACATTACTAGATAGGCTTTGACTTTTTTGGTGATGCCATGTCTAACAGTCTAGTAGTCATGTCTAATTCTGGTCGGGTTCCAACGTTATCAACCATGTTTTTCCAGCATGTCATTTTCATTAATGAAAATGATGACATCAAAATGCATGTTTTTCCAAAAATGTTTATTAACCGAGGTTTTAAATGATGTTAACTTGAGCATCATTCCATTTCACTTGAGCATCATTTGTTGCCATTGCTGTACAGGCTTCATCCATCACCGTGGGATTAAGATTTGAGTTGGGCGATCCAGAGTGATCGGAGAGTAAAGCAGCGGGTTGAAGCCAACACAGCCGGGGAATCTTCGTGCAAAGAGCCGACTCCAGTGTCGTCAGAGGTTAACCATCTTGTCTTTGTGTCATTTGCGTGTAGTTAGAGCCGCCACCACGGTGCTTAAGTTTTCACAGGCCGGGGGCCACACAACCAAGGGGGAACTATTAGTACTTATTCCCGAAAAGTAAGTTGTTGAAGTACTTGCTAAATGAAATGCAGACTCGTATATCTCCAGAAAGAGAGGGGCAGGAAGTAAATAGATGGTTTCCCTGATCATTCCAAAGTAAATACGTTCGAAAACTGTTTCCATCCACTTTATAGTGCAATCGTCTGGGTCCTATTTACACCATGAGCTATTTATCCGTCTTCACTAGTGCATCCATGACCATACGCACAGCTGAAAGGTATTGTGCCTTGGGTGAAAACCTTGTGAAGGGCCAAATCTCCTTGAGTTGAAATAACAGAAAAGGGATTAACAATCCGTGTGGCTATGTGGTTTAAATGCCCAACCTCTAACTTGATAGATTTAACAATTTAATAATGTGTACAAAAGGGCGAAAGTAGGGCTCCAATTATGGTGGAACCAAAGTAAAATACAATCTGATCACAGGCTATAGCTCACGGACTGGAAACCATTTCGAAAACCAAATAACAAGCAAAGTGTTTAATATTGGTTGGGTTCGTTTAAGACGGCCAATAGAAATACAATCGTGTGGCCAAGGCAGACAGCCTAATTGTTGATTAATCCCACTGAATATGACTCAAAACGTTCACGTCTACACATCTGCATGTAAACAATTAATCCCAAACACCTCCTCTTACTTTGAACGCAAACAAATTACATTTCCAGCCTTTTATAATACCCCCCCCCCCCCCTTCCCCCCCATGACGACTCAACCAAACTGAAGTCGAGAGTGTACTGGGCACGAATTTTCACCACAAAAGTCACTTAGTGCATTTTCGGCCCCTTTCCAGAGGGAGTCAAGTGCAGCCCCTTGGCTTTGTTATAAGCACTCCGCCACCCCCTGTGGTAGCTGAGCGCCTCCAGAAACAAGAGGCACGCCTCACCCCCCCATGAAACCTCACTGAGCTGTCAAAGCGACGGGATTAACTTCAGGCCAATAACATGCAATTAGATTCATTTTCCCTCCTTAAGCCTATTTAGACCACAGCTGAGCAGCTAGTGGTCCCCTTTAGCTGAATTTAATTGTGTTTCTCGCACAATGAGCTGTGAGTTACATGGGTTGGAAATGGGCAACCAAGGCGGGCCATACTGTATGGTGGAGCGCCGGATTCCAGAGCAACCAAGTCTGGTTACAGCAAAGACGTAGAGGAGGTGATTGAGGTGATCGTGGGGCCTCCAGGCAGAATTCCACAGAGTTTCCCATCCACGGCCCGAGGGGAAGACTGCTGGTGGGTGCTCTTTTTGTCACTGCGGCCGAGAAACCGACACCGTCCTTAATCGTGTAACTTTGTGTGCTGTCCCTTTTACGGGCGTGCTAATCCCATTACGTGCAAATAAAGACGTAATCATGAGTCCCCACCTCTCCTGTTCATTTGCAGGCCTTATTTGCCATTGTCGGGGGAGTCCATTCAGCCACCATTGTGTGCTGACTGACAATCCCTGCTGAGTTGAGAAGGAGAGAACGAAGGTGAGGAGAAGGAGAAGGCGGAGGAGGAGGATGGGTGTGTTGGGAGCATCATCACCAAATACTTCTTTCCTAAAAAGTTATAAAACTAGTGCCACTGGAATCAAGTGGGAAGCATGCAACGATGATTTGACCGATTGATTGTTTCATCGCAGACAATACCATGCGCTTTACGTGTCTTTGAACACATTCACACCCGAGGCTTAATAAAGATCGCTCTTCTCCGAGCTTCTTCTTCCTGTGATGAATAGAAAGCGACCCTTCCATTCTCTATTCATCTCCTGTCCTCTGCCCCCCATTCATGCAGTTACATAGGTGTTATGTACGTGTAACGCCATTACAGTACTTGACTAATGAGAGACCATTGCTCTCTGTCTGTAGAACGGTGCACCTTTGCCAACTCGTTGTATAAGCCCATCAGTAGAGCTCTCTATCACATTCTCACTCAAGCAGAAGGAGAGACACTAGCATCTCAGCAGAGCAAATCAAAGGATATACAGTTGGGGTCCAAAAGTATTGAGCAAAAAATACGTAATACAAATACTGAGCTATATTGTATGCCCCCCAAAAATGAAAAAATTATATTATTTATATTAATACAATTGCTCAGATATAGGATAACGACACTGAGCCTTTTTCTAAAATGTTTTATGAGATTGAAATTGGATTGGATCTGAGACCATTCCGCCGTACAGATTATTTTCCGATCCTTGATATCCCTTGCCTGCGCTTGTGGACTGCCTCCTTCAATTCAAACCCACTTCAATATTCAATCAATATTCTCTGCCTATGTATTGTTCTTTCAAAGGCCAAATCCAACATTGGTGTGCGTGGCCAAATACCAGCTGTGGGTTTGGCCATCGAAAGAACAATGCATATGCAGAAAGTACCTGATACCTACTGTAACATATGGTGGTGGATATGTTATGTTGTGGGACTATTTTGCTTCCACTGGTCCTGGGGCACTTGTTAAGGTCAATGGCATCGTGAACTTTATCAAGTACCAGGATTTTTTAGCCATGAACCTTGTTACCTCTGCCAGGAGGCCGCACATGGATCTTCCAGCAAGACAATAACCCCAAGCACTAATCAAAATCCACAAAGAAATGGTTAATTGACCACAAAATCTAGATTTTGCAATGGCCTTCTCAGTCTCCGGACTTGAACGCCATTGAAAAACGGTGGTTTGATGTGAAGAGGGCAGTCCAGAAGCGCAGATGAAGAATATCAAGGATCTGGAAAGATTACGTATGGAGGAATGGTCTAAGATCCCTTCCCATGTGTTCTCTAGAAAAAGGCTCAGTGTCATTATCCTCGCAAGGGGAGGGTGCTAGAGTATTTACCGTTTTTTTCAATCGCTAACATGCATTGGTCAAAACTGAAGTCACACTGTCACAACTCTTCACACAGTCAGCGAATCAGAAGTGTATGTGGACCAAACTGTGAATCATTTTGAATTGTTCTCACACAAAATGCATTCAATGACCACATTCCCCCGAAATCTCCGACCACATTCTCCGAAACACTTTTCTCATTCATACTCCACCACCTGTAAAACAATATATTTGCGGCACATTTTCAAATGCTAACACACTGTTTCCAAAACTGTGAAAAACGCATTCAAAACAGAATGAATAGCAAATGTCGTGCGTTTCTGCAGTAACCTTACTGAAAGGTATAGAAAATCTCAGCAGAATATTTAATCATTCCATGTTTAAAAATCATTCCATCATTGATATCATTCCATCATGATTAATCATTCCATCATTCCATCATTCCAATCATTGCAATTTCAGCTGAAAGCCTACCCAAGTGTCCTGTTATTAGTCTCGTAACCAAACAGACAAAAGAGGACGGCTTCGGAGAGTAAGGATGGCAGGGAGTGGGAGAATGCGTGGAGGACAAAGGAGAGGAAGACCAAGAGAGGTGGTCTCTGATGAGATAAGGGCCACAATTATTGACCATGTTGTAAACCATGGTCTCTCTTTGAGAGAGGCCGGTTTACGGGTGCAACAAAATCTGCAGCGTTCAACAGTTGCATCAATAGTACAAAATGCAAAACAACAGGTGAAATGTGCATCCTTCAATGATAATTGAACTACATATTACAGTACAATACAGTATGTTCACATTTTTACATGTACTGACATTTTAAAATATATTGATTGTTTTGTGTTATTTTAATTTTATTATTTTTTATAAATTTTATCCCCTTTTCTCCCCAATTTTCGTGGTATCCAATCGCTAGTAATTACTATCTTGTCTCATCGCTACAACTCCCGTACGGGCTCGGGAGAGACGAAGGTCGAAAGCCATGCATCCTCCGAAGCACAACCCAACCAAGACGCACTGCTTCTTAACACAGCGCTGTCGGAGGAAACACCGTGCACCTGGCCCCCTTGGTTGGCGCGCACTGCGCCCGGCCCGCCACAGGAGTCGCTGGAGCGCGATGAGACAAGGATATCCCTACCGGCCAAACCCTCCTTAACCCGGACGACGCTAGCCCAATTGTGCGTCGCCCCACGGACCTCCCGGTCGCGGCCGGCTGCAACAGAGCCTGGGCGCGAACCCAGAGACTCTGGTGGCGCAGCTAGCACTGCGATGCAGTGCCCTAGACCACTGCGCCACCCGGGAGGCCTGTTTTGTGTTTTTCAGTAGGATCCAAAGGTTGCCTCCCACAGGAGGGAGAGGCAGAATATTATCAGATGCGCAGGAAATTGGCATTGTTGACATGGTAATTGGCAACAATGCAATAAAACTGCGGGAAATTCGGGACAGAGTGCTGGCAGACAATATCCCTTTTGGGAATGTGAATACGGTCAGCACAACGACATTTGCCAGAGTCCCAGAGAAACCTCAAATAAGGATGAAGCAGTTGTACCCTTTTGAGAGAACCGGTGAACGTGTGAAAGAACTCCGGTATCAAAATGTCCAGGGAAGATGTCTGTTCAATAACTTAACAGGGTACGTACGCAGCTATGCATAATGTAAAGTACTGTAAAACTGTGAATTTACTGTATTTTAGAGAGTAATGGAGATGGAAGCCAGGCGAACTGCACATACATTCATCTTTGTGGATGAAGCTGGATTCAACCTGGCAAAAACTCACCGCAGGGGAAGAAATGTGAATGGACAGAGAGCAACCGTGGATGTCCCAGGCCAGAGCTAACATCACAAAGTGTGCAGCCGTGTCCAATGATGGTCTGCTGTTACACAAACAACTCATTGGCCCCTACAATACAGAGATGCTCATTTATTTTCTGGATGACCTGCATAATCAACTTGTGCCAGCGGAGGGGAGAGGGGAAAGAAACTACCCTACCTTTGTTGTTGTGTGGGATAATGTGGCATTCCACCACTCTGCTGCAGTCACAGACTGGTTTGTTGCACATCCCAGGATGTCAGTACTATTCCTGCCTCCATACTCCCCCTTCCTAAACCCCATAGAGGAGTTTTGCTCTGCGTGGAGGTGGAATGTTTATGACCACCATCCACATGACCAGATGTCCTTACTGGATGCCATGAATGTGTGGAGACACTTCTCCTGAAGACTGCCAGGGTTGGATTAGACATTCCAGAAGATACTTTCCAAGATGCATCGCCAGAGAAGACATAAGATGTGATGTTGATGAGAACGTGTGGCCAAATGCAGGAGGGAGAACTAGAATCCTCACAGTACTGTACAGTATGAGTGATTATACTATATATGTTGTTGTTTTTTTGTAATTATTATTGCAGCCCTGGAATTTCAGGAATTCATTTTTTGTTTCAACTTTATATTTTTCACAAGTAAATGACTATATGCAAAGACATAGAAAAAAATGAAGGCAATTGAAGCAAATTGCTTAATTTCTGATTCATTCTTGTTACATTTACAGTTGAAGTCAGAAGTTTATATGCACTTAGGTTGGAGTCATTAAAACTAGTTTTTCAACCACTCCACAAATTTCTTGTTAACAAACTATAGTTTTGGCAAGTCAGTTAGGACATCTACTTTGTGCATGGCACAAGTCATTTTTCCAACAGACTATTTCACTTATAGTTCACTTAAACACAATTCCAGTGGATCAGAAGTTTGCATACACTAAGTTGACTGTGCCTTTAAACAGCTTGGAAAATTCCAGAAAATGATGTCATGGCTTTAGAAGCTTCTGATAGGCTAATTGATATAATTTGAGTCAATTGGAGGTGTACTTGTGGATGTATTCCAAGGCCTAGCTTCAAACTCAGTGCCCCTTTGCTTGAAATCATGGGAAAATCAAAAGAAATCAGCCAAGACCTCAGAAGAAAAATATTAAAGACCTCCACATGTTTGGTTCCTCCTTGGGAGCAATTTCCAAATGCCTGAAGGCACCACGTTCATCTGTACAAACAATAGTACACAAGTATGAACACCATGGGACCACACAGCCATCATACCGCTCAGGAAGAGACGCGTTCTGTCTCCTAGAGATGAACATACTTTGGTGCGAAAAGAGCAAATCAATCCCAGAACAACATCAAAGGACATTGTGAAGATGGTGGAGGAAACAGGTACAAAAGTATCTATATCCACAGTAAAACGAGTCCTATATCGACATAACCTGAAAGGCCACTCAGCAAGGAAGAAGCCACTGCTCCAAAACCGCCATAAAAAAGCTAGACCACGGTTTGCAACCGCACAGGGGGACAAAGATCGTACTTTTTGGAGAAATGTCCTCTGGTCTGATGAAACAAAATAAAACTGTTTGGCCATAATGACCATCGTTATGTTTGGAGGAAAAAGGGGGAGGGTTGCAAGCCAAAGAACACCATCCCAACCGTGAAGCACGGGGGTGGCAGCATCATGTTCTGGGGGTTCTTTCCTGCACTAGGGACTGGTGCACTTCACAAAATAGATGGCGTCATGTGGAAGGAAAATTTTGTGGATATATTGAAGCAACATCTTAAAACATCAGTCAGGAAGTTAAAGCTTGGTCACAAAGGGGTCTTCCAAATGGACATTGACCCCAATCATACATCCAAAGTTGTGGCAAAATGGCTTAAGGACAACAAAGTCAAGGTATTGGAGTGGCCATCACAAAGCCCTGACCTCAATCTATAGAAAATGTATGGGCAGAACTGAAAAAGTGTGTGCGAGCCAGGAGGCCTACAAACCTGACTCAGTTACACCGGCTCTGTCAGGAGGAATGGGCCAAAGTTCACCCAACTTATTGTGGGAAGCTTGTGGAAGGCTACCCAAAATGTTTCACCCAAGTTTAACAATTTAAAGGAAATGCTACCAAATACTAATTGAGTGTATGTAAACTTCTGACCCACTGGGAATGTGATGAAAGAAATAAAAGCTGAAATAAATCATTCTCTCTACTATTATTCTGACATTTCACATTCTTAAAATAAAGTGGTGATCCTAACTGACCTAAGACAGGGAATTTTTACTAGGATTAAATGTCAGGAATTGTGAAAAACTGAGTTTAAATGTATTTGGCTAAGTAAGTGTTTTTTAGGTCAGTGTGTTTCGAGTGACAATGTATGCTTTCTGAGTGAGAATTCAAATCAAATCAAATCAAATGTAATTGGTCACATACCCATGGTTAGCAGATGTTAATGCGTGTAGCGAAATGCTTGTGCTTCTAGTTCCGACTATGCATTAATATCTAACATGTAATCTAACAAATTCACAACAACTACCGTATACACACAAATACACACAAATGTAAAGGGATGAATAAGAATGTGTACATATAAATATATGGGTGAGCAATGCCGTGCGGCATAGGCAAGATGCAGTAGATGGTGTAGAACACAGTATATACAGTGGGGCAAAAAACGTTTAGTCAGCCACCAATTGTGCAAGTTCTCCCACTTAAAAAGATGAGAGAGGCCTGTAATTTTCATCATAGGTACACTTCAACTATGACAGACAAAATGAGGGAAAAAATCCAGAAAATCACATTGTAGGATTTTTAATGAATTTATTTGCAAATTATGGTGGAAAATAAGTATTTGGTCAATAACAAAAGTTTATCTCAATACTTTGTTATATACCCTTTGTTGGCAATGACAGAGGTCAAACGTTTTCTGTAAGTCTTCACAAGGTTTTCACACACTGTTGCTGGTATTTTGGCCCATTCCTCCATGCAGATCTCCTCTAGAGCAGTGATGTTTTGGGGCTGTTGCTGGGCAACACAGACTTTCAACTCCCTCCAAAGATTTTCTATGGGGTTGAGATCTGGAGACTGGCTAAGCCACTCCAGGACCTTGAAATGCTTCTTACGAAGCCACTCCTTCGTTGCTCGGGCGGTGTGTTTGGTATCATTGTCATGCTGAAAGACCCAGCCACGTTTCATCTTCAATGCCCTTGCTGATTGAAGGAGGTTTTCACTCAAAATCTCACGATACATGGCCCCATTCATTCATTCTTTCCTTTACACGGATCAGTCGTCCTGGTCCCTTTGCAGAAAAACAGCCCCAAAGCATGATGTTTCCACCCCCATGCTTCACAGTAGGTATGGTGTTCTTTGGATGCAACTCAGCATTCTTTGTCCTCCAAACACGACGAGTTGAGTTTTTACCAAAAAGTTATATTTTGGTTTCATCTGACCATATGACATTCTCCCAATCTTCTTCTGGATCATCCAAATGCTCCCTAGCAAACTTCAGACGGGTCTGGACATGTACTGGCTTAAGCAGGGGGACACGTCTGGCACTGCAGGATTTGAGTCCCTGGCGGCGCAGTTTGTTACTGATGGTTGGCTTTGTTACTTTGGTCCCAGCTCTCTGCAGGTCACTCACTAGGTCCCCCCGTGTGGTTCTGGGTTTTTTTGCTCACCGTTCTTGTGATCATTTTGACCCCACGGGGTGAGATCTTGCGTGGAGCCCCAGATCGAGGGAGATTATCAGTGGTCTTGTATGTCTTCCATTTCCTAATAATTGCTCCCACAGTTGATTTCTTCAAACCAAGCTGCTTACCTATTGCAGATTCAGTCTTCCCAGCCTGGTGCAGGTCTACAATTTTGTTTCTGGTGTCCTGTCATAGTTGAAGTGTACCTATGATGAAAATTACAGGCCTCTCTCATCTTTTTAAGTGGGAGAACTTGCACAATTGGTGGCTGACTAAATACTTTTTTGCCCCACTGTACATATGAGATGAGTAATGTAGGATATGTAAACATTAATAAGTGGCGTTATTTAAAGTGACTAGTGATACCTATATGTAAACATTATTCAAGTGGCGTTATTTAAAGTGACTAGTGATACCTTTATTAAGGCCAGAGATTTGAGTCTGTATGTTGGCAGCAGCCTCTCTTTGTTAGTGATGACTGTTTAACAGTCTTTTGGCCTTGAGATAGAAGCTGTTTTTCAGTCTCTCGGTCGCAGCTTTGATGCACCTGTACTGACCTCTCCTTCTGGATGATAGTAGGGTGAACAAGCAGTGGCTCGGGTGGTTGTTGTCCTTGATGATCTTTTGGCCTTCCTGTGACATCGGATGCTGTAGGTGTCCTGGAGGGCAGGTAGTTTGCCCCCGGTTATGTGTTGTGAAAACCGCACTACCCTCTGGACAGCCTTGCGGTTGAGGGCGGTGCAATTTCCGTACCAGGCGGTGATACAGCACGACAGGATGCTCTCGACTGTGCATCTGTAAAAGTTTGTGAGTGTTTTAGATGACAAGCCAAATTTCATCAGCCTCCTGAGCTGGACGAGGCTCTGTTGCGACTTCTTCACCATGCTGTCTGTGTGGGTTGACCATTTCAGTTTGTACGTGATGTGCACGCCGAGGAACTTTCCACCTTCTCCACTACTGTCCCATCGATGTGGATGGGGGGGTGCTCCCTCTGCTGTTTCCTGAAGTCCACGATCATCTCCTTCGTTTTGGTGACGTTGAGTGAGAGGTTATTTTCCTGACACCACACTCCGAGGGCCCTCACCTCCTCCCTGTAGGCCGCCTCGTTGTTGTTGGTAATCAGGCCTACCACTGTAGTGTCGTCTGCAACTTGATGATTGAGTTGGAAGCATGCATGGCCACGCAGTCATGGGTGAACAGGGAGTACAGGAGAGGGCTGAGAACGCACCCTTGTGGGGCCCCAGTGTTGAGGATCAGCGGGGTGGAGATGTTGTTTCCTACCTTCACCACCTGGGGGCGGCCCGTCAGAAAGTCCAGGACCCCGTTGCACAGGGTGGAGGGTACTATGGTGTTAAATGTTGAGCTGTAGTCAATTAACAGCATTCTTACATAGGTATTCCTCTTGTCCAGATGGGATAGGGCAATGTGCAGTGTGATGGCGATTGCATCATCAGTGGACCTATTGGGGCGGTAAGCAAATTGGAGTGGGTCTAGGAAATCAGGTAGGGTGGAGGTGATATGATACTTGACTAGTCTCTCAAAGTAATTCATGATGACAGAAGTGAGTGCAATGGGGCGATAGTCATTTAGTTCAGTTACCTTAGCTTTCTTGGGAACAGGCACAATGGTGGCCATCTTGTGGCCATCTTGAAGCATGTGGGGACAACATAATGGGATAGGGATTGGTTGAATATGTCCGTAAACACACCAGCTGGTCTGCGTATGCTTTGAGGACGTGGCTAGGGATGCCGTCTGGGCCGACAGCCACAGGCTTTGGTAGCGGGCCGTGTCAGTGGCACTGTATTGTTCTCAAAGCGAACACAGAAGTTGTTTAATTTGTTTGGGAGCGAGACGTCGATGTCCGCAACGGGGCTGGTTTTCTTTTTGTAATCCGTGATTGACTGTAGACCCTGCCACATACGTCTCGTGTTTGAGCCGTTGAATTGCGACTCTACTTTGTCTCTATATTGACGCTTTGCTTGTTTGATTGCCTTGCGGAGGGAATAGCTGCATTGTTTGTATTCGGTCATGTTTGCGGTCGCCTTGCCATGATTAAAAGCGGTGGTTCGCGCTTTCAGTTTTGCGCGAATGTTACCATCAATCCATGGTTTCTGGTTAGGGAAGGTTTTAATAGTCACAGAGTGTATGACATCTCCACTGGACTTGCTAATAAACTCGCTCACCGAGTCAGCGTATACATCAATGTTGTTGTCTGAGGCCATCCAGAACATATCCCAGTCCACGTGATCGAAGCGTGGAATCTGATTGGTCAGACCAGCGTTGTATTGACCTGAGCACGGGCGTTTCCTGTTTTAGTTTCTGTCTATAGGCTGGGAGCAACAAAATGGAGTCATGGTGAGACTTGCCGAAGGCAGAGCGGGAGAAGGCTTTGTATGCATTGTGGAAGTTCGAGTAGCAATGGTCCAGAATACTAGCAGCTCGTGTCGCGCATTCGATATGCTGATAGAATTTAGGAAGTATTGATCTTAGGTTAGCTTTGTTAGAATCCCCAGCTACAATAAATGCAGCCTCAGGATGTATGGTTTCCAGTTTACATGGAGTCCAGTGAAGTTCTTTCAGGGCCGCCGAGGGATCTGCTTGGGGGGGATATTTATGGCTGTGACTATAATCGAAGATAATTCTCTTGGAAGATAATGCGGTCGGCATTTGATTGTAAGGAATTCTAGGTCAGGTGAACAAAAGGACTGGAGTTCCTGTATGTTGTTGTGATTACACCATGAGTTGTTAATCATAAGGCATACACTCCCGACATTCATCTTACTAGAGAGATGTTTGTTTCTGTCAGCGTGATGCATGAAGAAACCGGGTGGCTGTACCGACTCTGACAACATATCCCAAGTGAGCCATGTTTCCGTGAAACAGAGAATGTTACAATCTCTGATGTTTCTCGGGAAGGCAACTCGTGGCCTAATTTCGTACACCTTATTATCAAGAGATTGGACATTGGCGAGTAATATGCTCGGAACCGGTGGACGGTGTGCTCGCCTTCTAAGTCTGACCAGTAGTCCGCTCCGTCTGCCTCTCCTGCGGCGACCACGTTGTTTTGGGCCAGCCTCTGGGATAAGATCACATGTCCAGGGTGGAGGTCCGAACAAAGGATCTGCTTCGAGAAAGACATATTCCTGGTCGTAATGATGGTAAGTTGACAGCGCTTTTATATCCAATTGTTCCTCCCGGGTGAATGTAATAGCACTTGAGATTTTATGGGCGAACAGTGTAAGAAATAATACATAAAAAAACAAATAACTGCATAGTTTTCTAAGGACCTGAAGCGAGACGACCATTTTCTAATTGTTGGTCGAACAAGCTTATTTGGAGACATACATTATATGAACTGTTTTGGTGGTTTGAGTGACTTTTTGAGGTGAGATTAACTGTTTGGCCAAGATGCATGTTGGTAATGCAGACTGTGTGAAGAGTTTTGAAAAAGGGGCTTCAGTACTGACCGATGCTAGTTTGCAATTGAAAAAAACTGTAAAATAGGGGATCCAATCATTTTGACCCCTATCTTTTTTAGAGTTGTTAAATTATTTGTTAAACAAAATCTCTTTCTCTAAACATTTGTATTAGTATAAAATAATAAATATATATATTTTTGCATGCTATATTGCTCTTTTTTGGTCTTTTTTGCTCATTGGTCTTTATTGCTCATCCAATAATTTTGAACCCCACTGTACATGTAATCCCTGTACCAGCAATGGGAGGATGAGTACCATGTTGAACACTAATATGTCAGCTAAGGTGACATATAACTACAATGGTTAAATTCCCCTATTTTTTACATATTCTAATGCCACCATTGAAAAGAAGGTAGGATGCAAGTATTCAAAAGGCAAAGGTAAGACTTAAATCATGGTTTCCTAATGAATTACAGGCAGTTCTGCATTCCACGAAATCTGGAAGCACACAATTGTCTAAGTTTCAGCTTTCAAGACACTCAAGTAGATCAAGCTTTATGCTTTTACACAAGAGTATGTGTTCTTTAATACATTCACACCAGTGCACTCATCTCATATCTACAAATTGTCTGGCCATAAAAAGTAGCCAGCTAGACCCACAATAACTCATCTGAACGAGCAGCGGCATTGAAGTCGACATCGGGCCTCCCTCACGTGATTCAAACAGAGCGGAAATAAACAGCTGAGAGCAGTGTACCCTCCCACCACCACCACTTAAATCTGAAACACCTACTTGATGACTAAGCAAATAAATCCATACACTTTTCATGTTTGGCTTGGGGAGTATTAGTAAGCATATCTTTCCCATGTTATTCTTTGTCTGGGGTTGGGGGGGTGTTGAGATTGTTGCTGAGAATATAATTGGCATGGCCTTTCTGACACTGTCTGTCAGACTGGGTTCTAGTTGTCTATGTGCGTCCCGTTCTGCCCGGCCCCTGCGAGGCCCCAGACGATGTTTCATTAAACAAGAGCGGGGTCTCTCAGGAGATGTTTGTGCAGCCTCCGTGGCTCCACCACACAGCGAGAAGAGCGCCTTCCATTGCGAACCGGCGCTGCTATAATTAGCTATGCACCCCATTTCATAATGGGGCCCCCGTGTAAGCCGGTCAGTGTATGTGTAAGCTGGTGTGTGTGTGTGTGTGTGTGTGTGTGTGTGTGTGTGTGTGTGTGTGTGTGTGTGTGTGTGTGTGTGTGTGTGTGTGTGTGTGTGTGTGTGTGTGTGTGTGTGTGTGTGTGTGTGTGTGTGTGTGTGTGTAAGGGGCTTACAGTGGTGTAAGAAAGATTGAGACTGGTCTTTGAGGGAGAATACTTTTGTCGTATGACTCAGGGAGAGAGGCCCATGGAAATGTTCAGGGTCATTGCCAGTGGTCGCTGCTGATCATTTTTATTCTGGCAAAAAAAGATTTTAACTTGAGGAAAGGGGTTGACACGAGTCACGCTTAATAATATCTAAATAGGTCAAAGGTTATATGTTCCTAATTTAAATTTGAGGGCAACACAGCTTCAGCGCAAGCTTGATATTACAACAGTACAAATAAACAATTAAACCCTCAAATACAATAGGCCACCATGACAGAAGCACACAACTACCAGTGTATTCAAATAGTATCTTCTCTTTTAACAGCCCCTTGAAACCAGGGCTGCTAGGCGTGGGCCCATTCACTACGTGTCTCAGAGTGTTGATCTAAGATCAGGTGCCCCCTCTTATTCATTATGATTTAAAAGGAAAAACTGATCCCATATCAGCACCCTCTACTCTGATTTTATTTTTCTTAAATGGGCCTTTGACCATTGACATTTTGCAATGCATTATTGAACTTTCCATGTTGTCTGTTGTCTGTAGCTTGTGAGGTGTGGAAACACTTTGTTGCTTTTATGGATTTTGTCTTGTTGCTTTTTGTGCTATGTTGCTCTGTCTGCATGCTATGTCTTGCTTGTCCTATGTTGCTCTGCGTGTGCTCACTGCACATTGATTGTCTGTATTGTAATTGTGTTTAATACCCTGCCCAGGGACTGCGGTTGAAAATTAGCCGGCTGGCTAAAACCGGCACTTTTACTGAAATGTTGATTAATGTGCACTGTCCCTGTAAAAATAAAAATAAACTCAAACTGAATGACAGATGTGGAAAGTGTTGGAGTGACTTTTATAATCCCCTTGAATGAGCTCGGGCCAAATCGGCAACCCTTCTCCAAACTCCTATAACTCCTACAAACTTTGCCTCTTGCATGTTAACAACTAACACAATGGAAACTGAACCATTTACAAAACAGTTGCCCTTTCCTCATAGAAGCCTAAAATCGTGATCCAGCGTGCATAAAAGGTACGTCTTTTGGGATATTGGACTCTCATCTTCGGCCAATGATAATAATCAGAGCTATTGAATGAGGGGATGACGAAGAGATACGGCATACAAAGCATGCAAGATGTCCCATCGATTCCAGGGCTCCAGTGGAATCCTGCAGCCTTATAAGGTTGCTGTGGTGTACAGGGATGACAAAATGGGATTGCACGGGTTCAGGAGGATTGAACAGTATTGCTAGGCTCATTGACGAGCCTGCGACGGTTTATAGAGCCTGGTTCTCAATCAGAACTTGTCATAGGGTTTCCCGGGATAAGTCAAATACAACTTTATCCTTCTGATCAAACTGATTGCACTGCATATAAATTCAAATGTGTTTTTCTTGCTCCAATTTAAGAATGTTATTTTTTCACTTGAATCGCTCAACTCTGTAAGCAGATCTGATTCCGTGCGGCTTGTTGTCGGTAATCAACTTAAGTAGGATTACTTTTGTGGAGAAATAGTGAAGAACATACACTCCCATTTAATATGTTCTACTACAGCTAGCGGTTGAGTTGTCAGTCCCCTATCTAAAGTTGCATGGTTCACATTGTTTTGGTGGTGTAGCTGTACATCTCACTATGTCCATCTGCCAGTCATGAGAAATTAACGGCTCATATTTGCGTAACTCAACCTCCAAATTACACTGCAGTTTATGACAACAAAGTCTATGGCCCCTCCTCGGCTCCAAAGATCTATTTGTGTCTGTAAGCAATTTGCTCATAGGTTTCTGCTTGACTCCATTGTTTGGGTTGCTGGCTGCTCACCAAGATAATGAAGCATAATCGTTGAAGGACGTGGTAATTGCTAAGGTGTATCGTGGCATGGCAACAGCGCCGATTATCTTACTTTTGACATCAATGCTCTCATTAAATGATGATGTCATCGAAACATGATGTAATTCTGCCCCACCCCCGACCCTCACAATTTATCTTTGCACACACCAAATATGCACAATATCTTTACCTCCAATTAAATTACAAAGCAGCTGCCAGGGTTTGAAGAATGTTGCATATATAAAGCAACCAATAGTAAAATAGTAAGTAGACTTGTTTTTTCAAAAACACTTTTCCATTTAGTTTCATTGCCCAAAAGCAGTAGCGCAGCAAATTGTTGACCTATCAACTCTTTCCATGAACTCTTTGATCATCGGCTGTGAAAATATTCATTTTTTCCATAGAAGACTCTTAATTCTGGCTCACTAACATTTATAATTCACAAAACCACCAATGCCTGACCAAACAATTACTGTATCAAGCTCCTACACTTTTGAAACCAGTTTTGTTGTACTTCGTAATTCACCTCAGCGAAGTTTAACCCCTCATAAGGGGTGGCGAGAAATATTTGTATCTGTTTTCACTTAAACTTTGCTTTGAAATAGCTGGTTTACAAGGTTCCTGAGCCAAGCGAAGCAAAGTATCCTTTTATTAAGTGTTAAATACCACCAATTAAATATGTGCTGTAAACCTGGTCAACTGTACTGAATGTGACTGTAAGGCTGTAGCAGTTCACCTTAAACCTGAGTCAATTATACATCCATTCCAGTCAATTAAGGGAATTAATCAGAGTTCTAATATATTAAATCTGAAATGATTTGGCATTAGTATCATTCAATTAATTGAATTGATTGAACTTCATGTGAACTTGACCAAACCTGTAGGAAACCAAAATCAGTAGTCCTATATTTTGTTATTGTCGACCTGCTTCAAAGCTGAAATCAGACATAACACCAATAAAAATGTGCTAACATTTCAATGTTATGGACAGTATACATTACAGCATCTACCTTGCTGTAGTTGTATTTCTGTTCATTTGTGATCTATAAACGATGCAGTACATGCACTTATTTGGAGATTGTGTAATAGGGGAAAATACATAATCTGCCAAGGATAGTGAAACATTGGCAATGTCTGAGGCTCATTTTGGCTACCCTCAACAAAAGAAAGCTGAGCTTTTCCATATTCACATGTCTGAGTGATTTCCCCCCAAAGTTTCATTTCATTTGACTTAGACTTCAATCTGTAGCGCTGAAGATCCACATTACAGCGCGATTGAAATTTAAAGGTCATTTCCAATTGAGCTGACATATGCAGCGTTTACCGTAAATGCAGTCTCCATGAATGCGGAAATAATGCATTTAAATTTCAAACACCCTATACCGCAAAACTTCAGCGCTACGGATTGAATCTAGGCCTTACGCATAGACACTTAGCCTTGTTCACACCGGCAGTTTGAAGTGGCAAATTCCATTTTTTTTTTTGCATAACCGATTCGAATCTGTTCTGTTTCCTGCACTCTGAACAGCCAAAAAGCACACGGAATCAGATTTTTCGTAGGTGGTTTGAAATACATATACAAATCTGATTCCTGGCCATGCACCTTGTGTCTGAATGCTCAAATCTGATGTATTTGCCCTCAAGTAGTTTTTAGACTGTTATTTGGCATACAGTATATTGTTGCTTGCTAGCTACTCTGATTACAGTTTGACAAGAACACGTGGTAGCTTACTAGCTTGTTAACTGTTTACAAACAAATGAGTGAATGTGCTAGAAAGGTAAACAACTAGCTAGCTAGTTGACTGCTGTGGCTAGTCAAAAATGATTTGTTTTGAAAGTTGGATCATCCTATCCTTTGAGGCTTTAAAAGTCTTCTTACACTATGATTTTGCAGGCAGGTCACCCGTGATATAAGTCAGTATTTGGCATCCATCCATGTCTGAGGACGTCAGGAGATGGCATCGAAACCAGCCACTAAGGGCAACTATTACCTTCAAGTAGGATTTGGTTTTGCTAAGACATTGTGGATGGGGGTGGCAGATGAGCATAGGCATCTGGTTCTAAAGGTTGCATGTTCAAATCCAGCAATATATATATATATATTTTGTATATATTTTTTGTATATTTTTGTTTTAAGCCTATTTCAAAACTTAACCCTTACCTTAACTATTCAGAGGTAATGCCTAACATTACGAATTCTAAGTTAATGCCTAAAGTTAACCAGAGAATTTGATGTTTGGAACATCTTCGAAATTTGACATTTGAGAAACATGGACGAACGTCTTATTCTGAAGTGAGACTGTGAGAACTTGTTGGATTTTGAACATTCAAAGCAACTGGGAAACGTCCATTGCAGGCATTGCTGTCACCTTAGCTTGATACATAACTTCTGAGTGATAGGAACCACGAGCACCACCAACCATCAGCCTATACCACTGTAGCCATGTCAGCAAATAACTGCTGTTTGAACACACTCAAATCCAATTTGGTCACTTGTAGCTTGCTGTTTGGAAAGTCAATATTCCAAAATAGATTTCAAAAACAAAATGGATTTGAGCATTAAGGCCTGCGATGTGAACAAGGCCTTAGAAAAGAGTGTTAGGCTGTGTTTACACAGGTAGCCCATTTCTGATATTTTGCACAATTATTGGCAAAATAGCTGATCTGATTGGTCAAAAGACCAATTAGTGGAAAAATAATCGAATTGGGCTCATTCACGCATGCACACACACACACATACAGTACCAGTCAAAAGTTTGGACACACCTATTTATTCATGGGTTTTTCTTTATTTGTACTATTTTCTACATTGTAGAATAATAGTTAAGACATCACAACTATGAAATAACACATATGGAATCATGTAGTAACCAAAAAAGTGTTAAACAAATCAAAATATATTTGCGATTTGAGATTCTTCAAAGTAGCCAACCTTTGATGACAGCTTTGCACACTCTTGGCATTTTCTCAACCAGATTCATGAGGTAGTCACCTGGAATGCATTTCAATTAACAGGTGTGCCTTGTTAAAAGTTCATTTGTGGAATTTCTTTCTTTCTTAATGCGTTTGAGCCAATCAGTTGTGTTGTGACAAGGTAGGGGTGGTATACAGAAGATAGCCCTATTTGGTAAAATACAAAGTCCATATTATGGCAAGAACAGCTCAAATAAACAAAGAGAAACGACAATCTATCATTACTTTAAGACACAAAGGTCCGTCAATCCGGAACATTTCAAGAACTTTGAAAGTTTCTTCAAGTGCAGTCGCAATAACCATCAAGTGCTATGATGAAACTGGCTCTTGTGAGGACCGCCACAGGAAAGGAAGACCCAGAGTTACCTCTGCTGCAGAGGATACGTTCATTAGAGTTACCAGCCTCAGAAATTGCAGCCCAAATAAATGCTTCACAGAGTTCAAGTAACAGACACATCTGAACATCAACTGTTCAGAGGAGACTGCGTGAATGAAGCCTTCATTGTTGAATTTCTGCAAAGAAACTACTACTAAAGGACACCAGTAAGAAGAAGAGACTTGCTTGAGCAAAGAAACATGAGCAATGGACATGACCGGTGGAAATCTGTCCTTTGGTCTGATGAGTCCCAATTTGAGATTTTTGGTTCCAACCGCCGTGTCTTTGTGAGACGCAGAGTAGGTGAATGGTTTGCGCTTAGTGGGACTATCATTTGTTTTTCAACAGAGCAACAGAGCTATTTGACCAAGAAGGAGAGTGATGGAGTGATGCATCAGATGACCTGGCCTCCAAAATCACCCAACCTCAACACAATTGAGATGGTTTGGGATGAGTTGGACCGCAGAGTGAAGTAAAAGCAGCCAAAAAGTGCTCAGAATATGTGGGAACTCCTTCAAGACTGTTGGAAAAGCATTCCAGGTGAAACTGGTTGAGAGAATGCCAAGAGTGTGCAAAGCTGTCATCAAGGCAAAGGGTGGCTACTTTGATGAATCTAAAAAAAAAAAAGATTTGTTTAACACTTTTTTGGTGACTACATTATTCCATATGTGTTATTTCATCATTTTGATGTCTTCACTATTATTCTACAATGTAGAAAATAGTACAAATAAAGAAAAACCCTTGAATGAGTAGGTGTGTCCAAACTTTTGACTGGTACTGTACATACACATATCTAAATAATAATCTCAAGGAATAACCTGAGTTCATACTACTGCCGTTTAAAGGCCTGCCTCCTGGTAATAGCTACTACTGAGCCATTACCATTGCCGACCATCCGGCACAGTGGGAATATACACAACACAACACAAGCAAAAGGCCACATCCATAAATAAACACATTAATTTGTAAGGCTGACTTTTGCAATTAGGACTGCAAGGGGAAATATATCGCTGAGAAACCCTTTAACGAGCTTCCGTGATACCGCCTTGATCTTCACAAAGAATATCCCCCTCCATTTCATCGTTCAAAAAGTGAGGGGAAAATACGGGGTGGGTAATGGCCATAGAGTGTCATAAAACCCCAAGGCAATTAAAAGTGGTCATTTTTCACCCCCCTCTAAATTCTGTAGCACTTAATCTGCCCAATTTGATTACGAACGGCACAAATTAAACAATAAAGAGCTGTCTAATGACAAATTAATTATGGGGAGCAGAAGGGGAGCTGGGCCGGGGCTGGGGCAATACGTCAGCATCTGTGGCAGACAGCGTCTGCCCATAAGGGAGACAAAGTGCCTTTCCGTCCATGTGGTCCCGCACTGATAGGGCCTTCATCACAGATCAGTAGATCCACTGCCCATAAATGCCGGGCCATAATTGAAAGTGCCAAAATCAATAGCGCTGACAGGCTTTAATTAAATTAAATATATCTACTGCAGGGATGGGGTTCCGACTGTGGTGCCGCTGGCCCCAATGACCTCGCTGAGAACTAACTCTCTCTCTCTGTATGCATGTAATGTGTGTGTGTGTGTGTGTGTGTGTGTGTGTGTGTGTGTGTGTGTGTGTGTGTGTGTGTGTGTGTGTGTGTGTGTGTGTGTGTGTGTGTGTGTGTGGACAGCCATGTGTGCTCTATGTGCATAGTGTGTGTATGGGTTGGACAGGAAATGTCATCATATGTCTTGGCAAAATTGTCTACTGCTCTTCTTTACTCCCTACAAATAATATGCATGATTGGCCAGGGAGTCCACTCACCTCCTGGACTCCTTAAAGGGACTTAAACTTTTCTACAAATACTCACATTTCCAACACTCACCATTTGACCATTTGAATGAAGAAGAATTGCTTGGTACCCTAATTTGTCAGAATTCCTCCTCCATCCATGTGTGGGCTTTGATTCCTGCTCCATTTCCCCCCCATTAGACATGGAGAGGATCTCCAGCGACTTTACCCATGATCCCCCCTGGCCACGCGGGGAAACAAAGGGAGGCAGAGGACGTCACCTGTGGCAAAGCATGGCTCCTAGTCATTTCAAGCTTTGCCCCACATTTAAAGGATTAGGGGGCTGGAGTCAGCACAGGGTCACTGGGAGGGAGAGGGGTTGACAATGGGGCTAGGGTTGGGTAGATCAACCCCCTCTAGATAAACTTGGGCTGCAGACTATTGAGTCTTGTGAGATTATGTTGGAGTCAAGTATGCTACATTGTGATCTGGGAGACAGGAGAGGAGGGTGAGTGAGTGTTGCCATCCATAGCCGACAACCCCCCCTCCTTTACGGATACCTTGTTGTTTTGGTTTTCTCCAGTCTTGCTTATTTTGCTCAGATCTAAGGAGGGTATAAACCAAAATGGGGGCTTGGGGGCTGGCGTACAGTGTGGCACTAGAATGTAAAGACAAGATTAGAACGCAGATATCACAATGTGGCACAACAATGCCCCCAGAGCTTTTATTTATAACAAATTGGCACCTTTATGACTCCCGTACTACCAATTAGATCAAAGTTGTTTTTTCATTTGAGCATTGATGATTCAATGACGATTCAGCAATTCATTAAGAGTTGTCTAGATTATCACCGTTGTTGTTCAGAGATGCATTTGAACCCTTGATTTGGAGAATTATTATAGTTTCTGGGTTGCAAGGGAGGTAGCAGAAGCTACATTTTCAGAAAGACATTAATATCATATCATACTTTTTGATTTGTTTCTGAAAAGCCTGTAATTCTAGACTTCGTGAGGGAATTTCAAAACCATGCAGCATTGCTGAGATTGTTCAATGAAATACTATATGTCATTTTAGTAATACAATATAATTATAGTAGGCCTAGGTCTAATATGTACAGTATGACATAATGTGCATACAGGTGATTTGTAAATAGGGAAGTTTACCCTCATAGTTTGTGAATCTGTTTTCGGTGTATGGTAATTCCAATATTGTGTCAGATGGGGATCTTTTGAACAGGGTCTAAGTGTCAATACAATTTTCAATAAAAACGGCACTTTTGCTGGTCATATCCTCAAGTAAATGGTTAATTTCTATCCTGTGACAAACAATGACAGGAAAAATATGGGATCTATGTAGGATTCATATTGAAGGACTAGATTTGTAACATGAAACCATTTTCAACTTTTAATCGGGATATAATCCTGTTTCCGTGACAGGAGAGTGCATTTCATGAAAGTCTTGATATGACGATGTTAAACGCAACGTTTTTTTCGAAATTGAAAAGCAGGTGAGCTTAATTCATGACAACATTGTCTAAATCTGTGACGTTAACATGACCTCTATTTGGAGAATATCGGGAAATACTGTATTTTCAGGCTATTATATCGCTGAAAATAAATTCCTTTAACGTTTTAGAAAATATTTTTCTAGTGGTGTGTAATCCATTACAGAACACGAATAATGTACAATGTGAAATATCACATAGGCTAATCATGGCATAGCAAATACCCTTCTAAATGTGTATAGGCCTAAATGCATAGGCCTACTGACATGTCTGTCTGTCTGTCTGTCTGTCTGTCTGTCTGTCTGTTCTGTATTATTATTATTAATTTATTATTAATTAGTACTAACTGGACTATGTGGAACCCGACATTGAAAGTTTAGGAGGTGACGTTTCGTCAATCGACCAATTTGTTTTTGGATCATAGGGAATTAATGGGTGACAGCACTCTATGGACCTCATTTACATAATCGTCAGCATCTTCGACTCGTTTTTTATCCAGCGTCTCGAAATGATTTGTTACTGCAGCTATTGCTTGTGGTGCGCTTATTAGGCCAAACACATTTAATTATGAATACATTTAGCTAGTTCCCAATCAACAAGCGCACTGAGCGTTTGAAGAATGTTGGGGAACGATAAAAACCAAATTCCATTATTCTCGTTAGTTAAATCAACTATTTGCATGACCTATATCATATTAACCGGGCCAATGGTTTGCAAATGATTTTATTAGTTGGCTTTCTGTTTAATGGAATGAGAGAAATAACGGGCGATCATTCAATTTCACACCAATACCTCGGGTAATTGAGTTATTGAGATGTCGTTGATTGAAGGATGAAAGGTTGTAAATCCAAAGAGCTACGCAATTTTATCTAACACTTACAGAAGATAGGGAGCCAGACAATAAGGGCAGTGGCGTCAGATTCGGCAGTTCACATCCTGAAATTATTTCTCTTTTCATGTCATCCAGAGGTCATGTGCTTATAGGAACATATATGGTCAACTGTAAGGTGTGTGTGTGTGTGTCGGTGTGTGTGTGAGAGAGAGAGAGAGAGAGAGAGAGAGAGAGAGAGAGAGAGAGAGAGAGAGAGAGAGAGAGAGAGAGAGAGGGAGAGAGAGAGAGCGAGAGAGAGAGATTGCATGTGAAGATATGTTAGGTTATATTAACATGTCATATACGGACATTTGAATTAATGCCGACTCAGACAAGCTAAATATGAGGGCCAGATAGAGTGCCATATGAAGTGATTGATCATCAGTGTCGACTACCCCTATCAATAAAATTATTTATATGCTTGGGAAAAGTATCTTTCCATTTCCTTTTATTACCAACCTAGTGTAATGAATATAGTACCAATAACATCATCATAACAATAATAGCAATAATAAATGATAGTTATTCATAGTAATTCATTAGGCTACTTATTTTCTGAGAGCATTTTGCTATAACATAATGCTTCAATTCCCAAACAACGAAAAGTATCCTCTGCCCTTTTATTACTCCGACACAAACCTTTTATATTGGTATAACAGGAACATACAGGAAGGTGTCTAGGTTAGGCTATATATACCGCTATTTTTTGCTCACTAACATTAACTTTTCTTAGATGGACGTAAATGTTGCTTAAGGTGTACAACATTCTAGTTAACACAAAGTTGCGTTTTTCAACAGTTAAACTTGTATTTTCAGTAAGGGTAATAAATGACTATTAGGCCTACCATTTTCTCAGCATGGCATGTCCATTGCAAGACAGGCTACCAAAACAGTCTTGCGGTACTTCGCCTGGATTCGCTTGACGGATGACAGACTCCCTTGCAAATTATGAGAGTTTCCGAGCATTCGAGGAGACGATGTCACGCAAATATTTCTTTGAATGACACTGGCCTGCGAACAATATTGTCCCCCGCTGCGCAGGCGACAAGCGAACTGAAACCCCCTTTCTTTACCACGAGAGACTTTTGCCGTCACCGTAGGGACACTCTCATCCCTGTCACCCGTGAAAGGTGAGGAGATGAATGGTGAATGCGTTCACAATCTCGGTTTGTACTTGGCGAATTTGTTCAACTTTGAGACTTGAATATGCGGAGTATAGCCACATTTTCTAGGCATGAGATGATAAAGATCCTTTCACCTGTAGTTTTTTCATCCCAGTATTCATTATTACGCGCGGGTTTCCTTTTGGGATGTATTCATCGTTCATTTTTGAAGAATTGTTAGCAGATGTTTTTAAAGCAAGAAACCGTATAACATATGATAGGCTGGGTGCCTGGGTGAAATCCGAAGCAACATTTTGAAATGTGAAAATCAATATAAAATTCCATTGTCACAAACGTGATGAATAACTTAGGGACCTATATTTTCACAATGTGTTGCTGAAAGTTGTATTTTTATTTTTACGAATAGCCTATATAAATAGCCTATACTCAAGAGCATACTAACGCACTACACTAGATACATCCATGCAGCATATAGCCTACACATAGGCTACTTGTCAGTGCTTTCTAAATTAAATATGCTGTATTTAGGCATATTTTCAAGAAGGCCTAATGTGCTTGGATTTGAGAAAGGCAATATCAGTCAAACTTACCGTGATTATATTATCATTATAGAGTGATAGAAATGCCGACACACACGCACACACGCTCGAGCGAAAATATCCTGATTGAGGACATATTGCGCTATTGGTTTGATAGGCCGTAGATGTCTATGTAGGATACCATGTGTCCGTCGCAAAATTGGAAGATTCCCTCTTCCTGTACTCCACTTCAAATCTATCTTCATGACTTCATTGGTTTGTTGTGTCAGTAAGAAAGGAGACTTTGAACATACACCTGCCAACTGCGCCAATAGATTTCAGGCGAGCCTGCAAGCTTGGAGACTGCATGTCATGTTGAAGCTTAAATGACCATGAGGCATTGTTACTTACTGGCAGCAAAGTGCCTCGTTACGCCTGATTGAGCTAATTGCTTTGAAATATGATACATTATCTATAATTATGGAGATCTTGGAGGAGACTGTCGGCTGTCCCTTTAATCTTTCTGAAGTGCATCATAATGTCGAGATCAAATTAATTTAGGCCACTCAAAATTGGACATTCCATTCTGGGATAAGCGCTAGGATTTCTTAAAGAGACAGGTTCAGGGAATGTGTCATGACAAAAGTTCACCAGAGTTCGAAACAACCCATTTGTGGTTTAATGATTGGTGTTACGTCCATAAGGCGTCAAATATACGTGCGCTCATTGATTACTTTATCAAAATGCATAGAAAAAGAACCTCATATTATTTGGATATCCTGCCACTGTCATATACTTCAACATCCACAAAAGGGGTCAGCTAAACTGAAACGAAGCTATAATATTCACATCACATGCAACGTGATGTTTTGGTTTAAAAACCTGAGAATAAGATCAGTCAGCTCGTCATATAAGTAATGTGGCCAGACGAAAGTCATTTACTTTCACCAAGTGCAAATATTTTGCCTGAAATGCCTTTTAAAATCAGCAGTGCCTTTTATGTCTTTTAAGTCAAAACTGACAGACTTTGCATGAAAAGGGTTAAGACAACTTTCAGAGGCGACCACAATGGCCCTTTGTCTCGCCTCCCTGCCTCTTGACTCCGAATCAAAGGTAGTTTATAAAGTTAAACAAAGCTCCGATGAGGCTTACAGTTGTTTTGTATCTCCGCTCAGCCCTCATTTGTTGCCTCGGGATTTAAATAAAATGTTATGGTAATCGTCTTTTCCATGGCACATAATTATTTTGAAAGGGCAGTGTCTGGGATTCTAATTTTCCTCCAGCGCTATCCCTCTGTTCACAACGCAAATAAACTGAAGTAAACAAAGAAGAGTGTCTTTACCCAGGGCTCTGGCGCTCTTCGAGGGGAAATTTCACATACTACATAAAGTCCCTGCTTTCTTATTTTCTGTGTCCTCTCTACAGCCAAACCCGGTGAAAGATGCAGTCGCTTGACTAGACGTGGTACTGTTTGGGCTATCATCTGTGACTATTTGTGTTTACGCGCGAGGACCATTTTAAGAGTACGTTCTCGAGGATGGAGAAGTGCGCGGGAGCAGAAGACTCGTCGCGGGACTCAACTTCAAACAGACCTGCAACACAAGAGGTCCCAGTGACTTCAAAGAAAGAGAGAGCGCGGTGCACGCAGTGTCACTCAATCTAGGTTATGGGCTTAAGTGTTTCCCAAACATACATAGTTGCAAATGTATTTCCCCCTGAGAACCGGATGTAGAATGAGGCAAACGCTAAATTACCCACTTGTGTGAAATTGTATCAGGTATAACCAATGATTAGCCTATTTATCCCAAAACAAAAGTGGAATTTACAGTTAATGATGGATATTACAGGTAGGGTAGGCCTATATAATACGCCTAACAACAGCAGAAATAATGGATAGGCTACCTCAAACATCACTCCTAAATCATGTCACATTGAATGGTGTAATTACACAACAACAAGAATTTACGCTCAAGAGTTGAGACAGCTTCAGAGCTAAATCACCACGTTCCCCTACTAAACGCAGTAGGGATGCCTATAGCCTACGTTACTTCCGAGGACTCTCTGAAAATAACTAGTAGGAAGCATTTACCTTTTCTTCTGAGTAGCCTACTATTACACCAGCTAGTATCCCATTTAAATAGTTGGAAATGGCGTGCGATCGACTAAGAAAGCTAATTTTTCATGCTGAATAGTGTCCCAAGGCTAGGGCGGGCAAGGAAGAGGCGGGTTGCGCTCTTGATGCGGGTTAAAGATTTTCAATAGTCTCCCTAAAGTCGAGCGCTTTGATCATGCCGCTGCTGGCGCCTAAAAACAACATAACTTGTCTGACTATTAGAGGGACTGACACATCTTGACAGATTGTTTATACTTAGCAATTAGCGACGCAGACGCTTTCCAGAGAGCTAAACAGACCGCATGAAATAAGAATAGTAACTCTTTTTCGTGATTTTCGTACACATTTGAGATTGCATTAACCCCTTCATTTTAGTGAAGAGAAAATTAAAAGAAAGTATAGCTTACTATATAGAGTTATAGGCTTAGTTATAATTGAATGACTATGTGTCACGGTCATTAATAAATCAATTTGAGATAAATAATGGAGATCAAACATAAAAGTAACGGAGGAAACGTTGGCCCTATCTCGCTATATAGAAAAGGCTGATACGGCTACTGTATATCCTATTAGAATATAGATGTTCAAGTATTCCCAAAGTAGACAGGTGGACTAAATCAGTCGTAGGTTAAATCGAACATAGGCTCCACGGTTGCCTCCATGACTCCAAATAATTTTAGACTTTAATGGATGTAGTCAAAGGGAAAGATCCCAGTGATCCCTCCCCCAAGCTCGATAATTACCCCTAAATGACTGCGAAGGCCTGTGTGTTTCAATATGATTAGAGCCCTGCAGCCATCAATAAAAATTGCTCTGCAAGAGGCCGATCACATAAACGAAGGCAGTGAACGTTAGGCAACATTCGAGAGTTTCTACTTGAACTGTTGAACGTAATAGCAACATAAAGTCGTAAGACATATGATAAGTAGTATAATAGTATAAATACCTATAGTAGCCTATATAATGCTTTGATAATCATTTCAATATAACATGACACTTATCACGTCCTCTGATAAACCAATTTTTGTGACAGCCCAAGCAGCAATTACACAGTTACTGATATACTACTGCAAGAGTACCACCACCACAGTAATAATAACAATAACACCAAATAAGATTGTTAATAATAATATTCATATTTTCTATATAAATTATTCTATTGAAAGTAATAACATGTTTTCATTCCTGTTGCTAATTGAACGTCTACCATGCCCAATTAAGTATTTGCACAAGGTTTGTTAATTTCAAGATGTAAAATGTAGCCTAACATTGTTTACTTCCCCCTGCCAGTCAAATAGCCAAGCTTCTCATCACATCAGTTGTGGCTGAGATTCGTGCTCGACTGGAATCTCTGGCGTCCCACCCACATCACTTCTGATTGGAGGGTGGCGTCCCCACGCCTGCCTTATAGCACTGCTCACCAGTGTGTTCAGATAAACATGAGGATACCATCAGCATAGGAGCACATGAGACATTTCTGTCACTCTACTTTTCGATACTTCGAGTGTTTACCTCCAAGTGAAGGCCAAACCTGTATGGCCCCAACTATTACCATGTCAGCTTTATCCATTGGCTTGAAAACTGAAGACATTCATTCGCGTTCGGTTCTCGTTGGAAAAGGCGAGATGCAGACCAATTTGATCGTGATGGCCGAGGAGACAGCGATCAAGCCCAAAGTTGCGATTCTTCCCTTCAGCGTCGAGGCTCTGATGGCTGATAGGAAACCGAACAGAGACTTGACACCTCCAGAAAGATCATCCATGGCGGGGACGTCCCAGGCGCTAGGCTCACGGATGGGCTCGCTTTCGAGTCTGGATAACTCGGTCCCCTCCTTGGCCCGGATCGGGTCGCCGTTCTCGGTAGGCGACATTATGAACATGCAAGAGGACGCAATGGTTAAACCCGAGAGTCCAGAAAGTCAAGACCGAAACTCTTGGATACAGAGCCCTCGCTTTTCGCCTACTCCACGTAAGTTTTTTAAATTTCTATTTATCCTTCCATAATGCGTGAGTAAATTGGGTGAAAAGTTTTGTATGATATAAAGCAACGTATTGATTGTGGGAATTTTAGTTTGCCATATATATTTGCAGTTTAAGCACCTAGTTGGGTATTTTATCACTTAGTATTTTCTAACGTCTCCGTTTTTACGAATTCATAGGCCTAGCCACGTCTGGCAGTTCCATTAAGTGTTTTGGATATAAACTATTTTAAAGTTTATGGCATTATTATGAATTCTACACATCAAAACAACTTTAACTCATCCATGTCTGTCACTCTGAAAGTATGATTTTTGACGATGTTTTCTATCGTGGTTATTGCAGGAAGACTAAGTCCCCCCGCCTGTCCACTGAGAAAGCACAAGACCAACAGAAAGCCCCGGACCCCTTTCACCACGTCCCAGCTCCTGGCTCTGGAGAGGAAGTTTCGCCAGAAGCAGTACCTCTCCATCGCCGAGCGCGCAGAGTTCTCCAGCTCGCTCAACCTGACTGAGACCCAGGTGAAAATATGGTTTCAGAACAGACGAGCCAAAGCCAAGAGGCTCCAGGAGGCAGAACTGGAAAAACTAAAAATGGCAGCCAAGCCAATGCTGCCTCCGGCGTTCGGAATTTCCTTTCCGCTCGGTGCGCATGTCCCCTCGTCGTATGGAGGGTCGCACCACTTCCAGAGGCACTCCCTGCCGATGTCTCCCATGGGACTGTACGCTGCTCATGTCGGATACAGCATGTATCACCTCGCCTGACGTGAAGGAAGGACATATTCTGTGCCATGTTGACTATGAAGTGCTTCAACATAGACCCACATCGCCAAAAGACTATCTGGTGTTGAATATCACGACTGGATAGTCATAAGTATGGACTGCCTTGTAAAAGTGCAGTCTTCCTCGGTATGTCAAGTATAGTCATCTACTTTGCCATTAGTTTGATGCCATGGTTGATTATTGGGTCACTAAAGCTTAGCTAAGCTCTACCCGAGTCCACTAAAAACTTAAACCATGCGAAAGTTTTACTCATTGGGTTTTGCACCAACACACATAAGACCCAAAAGGTAGGTTGGGCTCTCATCACTTCTGTGAACTGCTGTCACTGCAGACTAAGGATAACTAAGATGGTATATTTTTCACTTGCATTCATGTCAATGCGTAAAATAGTGGGTTACTTAATCCAATGTCAATTAATGCTCTTTGTTAAATTCGGAAAACCACAGCATTTTTAAAAAATATTATAACAACACTGTCTGTTGTTTGAATGATTCCCTTCGGAAGGGATTTGTGTACTGTAAACTACTGTATATTTGAAAAATACCCTCATTTATATTGAATATATTTGTGACATAAATTAACAATAAATGGTTTATTCTTTTTCATTAAGCAGTTGCTCATGTTGATTGGCAGTACACATGACTAGATTCAGTGCTTGGCTTGGGATGAGAGGTGCAGGAGCTGTCTTTTTTCAAATCGGTCCATTAGACTATGTTCACAGTAATCCCCAAATGACATTATGCTACAGAGACCTCTGATTGTTCACCATTAAGGGTTTATACACATTTTGACAGATGGAATTTCATGACTTTTCCATGACTTTGAACCGCATTTCCATTGGTTGCATCTCTATGTAGCCAGTCTAGATAAGCCTGTATATAGACCTAATTTAAATTCAAACGTGCCAACAGTTATTGAGTAGTGCCTATTTATTACATATTAGCTAAATGCAGTGATGCCTTCACTGCTTTTAACATTTGAATTTGCTGTTGACATTATGTTTTGTTACACTTTGTTGATTTTAGGCCAACTTCAGTATTCATAATGATGTGGTGTCAGCGTCAGAAAATATCGAGTTCAATGTTCAATGAGTGTAGACAGTGGTTGGCTACTTGAATAATATTTCTAATGGGAAAATGACTAATATGCTGGGAAAATGTGGGAATAGTAGTCTATATTTCAGACCAATCTACTCTCAAATGTATTTCATTTTTCTATACATTAATTCAATCAACAAAACGTAGCCCTATATGTTTCTTCAAAAATTGTGCGACTTCATTCGAACGCTATTGTTTAATATACATAAAAACTATTTAAGCAGGACTTTAGCCTGATATTTCCGGTTGGACTATCACTGTGGAAAAGTAGCCTAATTAAAAATAAGCCTTTTGAACTTTTAAAAGGCAGAAACCTTGGAAATAAACACACACAGAGGCGTCGACAGAATACGCAAATTGCATGCATGCTTTGTCTGTGTGACCATAAGGGAAGCCAGTTCAAAATATCTTTCACTCACGTTTTTTTGTTGTTGTCTGTGTGACCATAGGGGTAGCCAGTTTAAAATATATTTCACCCACATTTTTGTAGGCCTAATTGTGAAAGAGCAGCCGTTTCTTGAACATTGCAGTCAGTGTAAGTGTAACAGCTATGAATTAGATCTGTCAAATGTCATTTCGCTGAGCAAAACGCGGAATATATTTCTACAGCTGTTGCCCATTGCTTTCAAATAACTCACCCAGATTTTGTTGGCGCCAGGAGAGCTCAGTGAGGACCAACATCTACAACCATCAGTTGTGCAGACTTCAAAACACTCCGGCAAATTAGAGATTGAGTCTATAGGGCTCAATTGCCTGTAGGCCTAAACGATTCGGTGGAACGTCATTACCGACTATAATTGGACAGGTGACACCTACATTGTGGAGGAGCCACTTCTACGGTTAGCAGACGTGTGTCATTCGACACATAAATGCAGGCTACTTGACATTCTTCAGTTGGGCACAGAGAGAAAATATTTTTGAAACCTAATAAAGTCCATGTCAATTGTTGCAATGATGAAGACTTGTAGCAAAATAGGAAAATAATATGGGAAAATTACTACCCGCTCCCAAATTGAGGCTGCTTTTAACCGGTCATGCCATCCAGGCAGGGGTTAAATTAGAGTAAAATAATTGCTATAACGAGCAAAGGCAATCTTCCGCAGATGAACGCTGGCTCCAGCGAGGCTATAGCTCCAGGCAAGGCAGAACTTTTATCATTCCTAAAATGTCAATGAGGGACTGGCAACGTGCAACAGTTTTCTTCCCTCGCATTTCCTTTCCTTTTCAACATTCACGCGAATGTATTGGGCGCGTTTGAGTGATAAAGGCTAAAGCAAACCGACTGTAGACGAATGAGTGAAGTCGCGGTGGTGCATCTGCAACAGCCTGAAGTCGGACACTAATGTGGTTTTCCAACAGCAAGGCTTAGATCAACATGGCAGTGTTGCTATTGTTTATGCAAGTGTGTCTTTATAATGTTGAAATAAACATGTCTACAACCACCATATCACACCCTCACAAACTGAAATCATGTGTGTAGATTGCACAATTAATTAGTGAGAGAGAGCCTCAAATATCACATTCATGTGTATATCCACTGAATACACGAATCAAGGCAAAGTTGATTCTTAGTTCAGTCATCTCTTTGGTCACGTTTGCATGGGTCAAACAAAAACATTATAATAATTGGAAAGAGTTTCCCACAATCCAGGCAATGGCTGCAGGATGAAGTTGGCAAATAGCAACTGCAGACACTTGCAGTCAACTGCAGTCAAACCTTCATGACATTTGATCCTATGATTTTTGTAAAGTTCATGCAGTCGACTAGGTACAAGTCGGACAATTTGTATCCCCTTAATGCAACACACTTTGAAAAGGTCACCAACTTGACAAAAGTGAATTGCTTAAACGCGCCCAACGTAAACAAGGCCACGTTTCTGTGGGCGAAAAAATATATTATTTCGCCGGATAAACAACAATAGATTTATAGGCTACAGCTTTTATGTTATGGTGAAGTTGAATTGCACAGAGGTTCGCTGGAAGATAATAGGTTATATGCCTGCACAGCACTGCCCTACCATAGGCAGTCAAAAGATAGTTTTCTGCGATGTGCAGGCTTGTAACGTGCGTTGTGGCGAGTCCCTCGACGCTCAATTTCACCCAGTAGGCATCAATTAATAAATAAGTAATGACAATAAGTTGAGAAATCACACGGATGAACGCTCTGTCTGAATGGGGAAAAACTTCACACAAAAGAGCCAAAGGGGATCTGTCGGTTCTTTCAAGAAGATTGTCTTTCTTTCGTTTCCCTCTCTATCTTGCCTGAAGCCAAAAAGCAAACCAAACTCACTTGTTTATATCTTCCAAAGGATCACAACGGGTAGGCCTACAGTGAGGAGAGAAACACCATTTCGTTTCTTGCCCCTCATATGCGTCAGACCCCACTGTCAAGGGAGAAGGATGGCAATTATTTTAGTGCCTGTCTGGGATTGTGGTAAAATAAACTCATAAATAAATAAGTAGGCCTACATTGCATATGAAGTTATACAACACAGTTATACAATAGTATCGAGGCGGGAAACAGGCAGCTTCCTCTGTTGACCTGAATTTACTTAAAACTGATCATATTTAGACTATTTTCTTAATAGAGTAGGCTATTGTTGTTTATGCTTATTTCCTTTACAAATATTAAGCGGATCACTACACCGTGGTGGGTAATCAGAATATTATATTTAAACATTTTCTCTCACGATGCCACGTTTTTTGCTGTCTAATGTGTTTCAGAATTGACGCTGTTTGATAGGCTATGGACATTGCTGTCCAGGTAATTTCAGTAACGCATATAGGCAAATGCATATAGGCAATAGGTAAATGAACAACCTCATTTAGCATTTTTTTTAACCATTTGATTACAAGCATTAGGCCTATAATGAGATATTTCCAATCCTTTACCAAAATATGAGCTAGGAATATTATACCCTCAGGCTCATTCAAGCGGCTGACTGTACTTTACTTGAATGGCAGCGCTAGGAGTCCTATTATCCTCATACAGGCAATGTGTAACGTTTGTCTGGCGGCAGTTAGCCTATCGCTAAAGCGGTTGAGAGCGTTGTACCAGTAATCGAAAGGTAGCTTGTTCAAATCCACGAGCCGATAGATGAAAAATCTGTCGATGTGCCCTTGAGCAAGGCACTTCGCCCTAATTGCTCCTGTGAGTCTCTCTGGATAAGAGCGTCTGCTAAATGACTGAAATGTAGCTTTAATGTAAAAATGTCTGTGTCTGGAAAAAGTTTTTTGAGAAAATGATTGTTCAATTTACAAACAGTTTACCTATTGGCTCAAAGTTGAGCATTCAAGTTGTCTAGCACAATACAAAAATACTGTTGCATGACCATGGGCTATGACATGGTCTATCCATCCAAATGGATTATTGCGATATGCGCATTGCATTTAACATTTACATTTAAGTCATTTAGCAGACGCTCTTATCCAGAGCGACTTACAAATTGGTGCATTCACCTAATGACATCCAGTGGAGCAGCCACTTTACAATAGTGCATCTAAATCTTTTAAGGGGGGGGGGGGGGGGGGGCAGAAGGATTGCTTTATCCTATCCTAGGTATTCCTTGAAGAGGTGGGGTTTCAGGTGTCTCCGGAAGGTGGTGATTGACTCCGCTGTCCTGGCGTCGTGAGGGAGTTTGTTCCACCATTGGGGTGCCAGAGCAGCGAACAGTTTTGACTGGGCTGAGCGGGAACTGTACTTCCTCAGTGGTAGGGAGGCGAGCAGGCCAGAGGTGGATGAACGCAGTGCCCTTGTTTGGGTGTAGGGCCTGATCAGAGCCTGAAGGTACTGAGGTGCCGTTCCCCTCACAGCTCCGTAGGCAAGCACCATGGTCTTGTAGCGGATGCGAGCTTCAACTGGAAGCCAGTGGAGAGAGCGGATTTATTGTATCAATAAATCATCACGAATAGCCACCAAAACTATAATTGACCTAATTCAAACCTATAACGCAAGCAAAATTGCTCACATAAATTATGCTCTCACATAAAGGCCTATGTGTCCACCACACATTAAAATGGCCCTTATTGTAGGCTAGAATAATACAGTTATTATAACTAGGCCTATTCATATTATCATCAATCTTACTGTCGTTATTTTTGTAATGTATAGTTAGTTATTAGATATACAGTATATAGGCTATAGGAAATTGCCGTTAATGGAACAAACTGACGCTAGTTTAAATTAGTTTATAACTTGGTCACACAACATTTTACAAGTTGCATTAATGCCCTGACTTTATTTTTCATATGGTTGTAGCCTACAATACAATATAAGTCACTGAACCAGAATTTGTACAGTTTGATTGAATCAGTATTTTATGTAGTTTATGCAGTCACGCATAATCCGAGTCCACATATTGTAGAGGTTAATAACCTATACACGTTTCAAGGTCACGTGCAGGATACAGCAGGTGTCAACCAGTACAGTGAAATGCTTAACGTCTGAGCTCTTTCTCAACAATGCACAGTAAAGGTAGTAATATAGATACGAAAAACACGTGAAATGAGAGAATTAAAAAAAAAAATGAACACGATAATGCAGTTACAGTGCCTTCAGAAATTATCTATACCCCTTGGCTTTTTCACATTGTGTTGTGTTTTTCGAGCCTGAATTTAAGAATTTAACATGTATTATTATTTTTTCTCTCTATCTCCCATCTACATACAATACCCCATAATGACAACGTGAAAACATGTTTTCAGAAATCTTAGTAAATTGATTGAAAATGAAGTACAGAAATATCTAATTAACATAAGTATTCCCAACCCTAAGTTAATACTTTGTAGACTCAAATTTGGCAGCGATTACAGCTGTGACTCTTTCTGGGCAAGTCTCTAAGAGCTTTCCACACCTGGATTGTGCAACATTTGCTCAGTATTATTTTCATAATTCTTCAAGCTCTGTCAAATTGGTTGCTGATCATTGCTAGGCAACCATTTTCAGGTTTTGGCATATATTTTCAAGTAGATTTAAGTCTAAACTGTAACTTGGCCACTCAGGAACATTCACTGTCTTCTTGGCAAGCAACTCCAGCGTAGATTTGGCCTTGTGTTTTAGGTTATTGTCCTGCTGAAAGGTGAATTCATCTCCCAGTGTCTGGTGGAAAGCAGACTGAACCAGGTTTTCCTCTAGGATTTTGTCTGTGCTTAGCTCCAGTCTGTTTCTTTTATATCCTGAAAAACTTCCTAGTCCTTAACGATTACAAGCATACCCATAACATGATGTAGCCACCACTATGCTTGAAAATATGTGGAGTAGTACTCAATAATGTGTTTTATTGGATATGCTCCAAACATAAAACTTTGTATTCAGGACAAAAAGTTTAGTGTCTTGTTGCAAACACAATGTATGTTTTGGAATATTTTTATTCTGTATAGGCTTCCTTCTTTTCACTCTGTCAATTAGGATAGTATTGTGGAGTAACTACAATGTTGTTGATCCATTCTCAGTTCTATCACATCCATTAAACTCTGTAACTGTTTTAAAGTCACCATTGGCCTCATGATGAAATTCTTGAGCGGTTTCCTTCCTCTGTGGCAACTGAGTTAGGAAGGATGCCTGTATCTTTGTAGTGACTGGGTGTATTGATACACCATCCAAATTCTAATAAATTACTTCACCATGCTCAAAGGGATACTCATTGTCTGCTTTTTTTGTAAAAACATTTCTTTACTAAATCTACCAATAGGTGCCCTTCTTTGTGAGGCATTTGGAAAACCTTACTCTCTGGTCTTTGAGGTTGAATCTGTGTTTGAAATTCATTGCTCGACTGAGGGACCTTAGAGATAATTGTATGTGTGGTGTACAGAGATGAGGTAGTCGTTCAAAAATCATGTTAAACACTATCATGCAACTTATTATGTAACTTGTTAAGCATTTTCCCCCCTGAACTTATTTAGGCTTGCCATAACAAAGGAGTAAAATACTTATTGACTCAAGACATTTCAGATTTTCATTTTGAATTTAATTTGTTAAAATTTCAAAAACCATGATTACACTTTGACATTATGGGGTATTGTGTGTAGGCCAGTAAAAGCAAATCTCAATGTAATACATTTAAAATTGAGTCTGTAACAACAAAATGGGGTGTGAATACTTTCTGAAGGCACTGTATATACAGGTCTTATATACAGGGCAGTGCAGTGCCAGTACCATTATTACAATGTGCAGGTTTAGGCTAGTAGAGGGATTGATGAAAGAAGGTACATTTAGACAGGGGTAAAAGTAGCTAGTAGTAGGGTTAATACTAACAGTAATTTTAATAAACTATATAGCACCATCAAATTATAATATCATGTCATTTTTCCATGCATAGGATTTTAAAGTAGTCTAAACTTTTATAAATTGTGTTTACACCTCCTGTTAAGTTGAGTTTATTTGAAAATATTTGAAATTGCCTTGTAACTGTAGTAAAATGTAGGCCTACTTGTAGCCTACAATTACTATGTTAATAGGCTACTGGTAATTCCTACTACTACAATCCATTGCATTTCATTTTCATTATTGAGAACAATAAATCAACTGATAACAAATTTGGTAGCAAGCAGGGAGAATGTCAACAGTTACAGCATTAGTAGTAATGATATATGTGTAAGTTTCTGCTTTTCTTTTCTTAGTCAACCTTGTGTGCCTTTTCTTTGTGTTCCTGAATGTAGCCCTGTTTCTTTGTGTTCTTGAACACAGCCCTGTCTTTCATTTTCGTTTCTCACCTGGTCTCATCAGCTCCCTATTTTGTTCAGTTCTTTCTGTTTGTATGGTTGTGAGGTATTGTTTGTTTTTGACTGTCTACCTGTGTTTGACCATTGCCTGCGACCACAATTCCTGCCTTCTGCGGAGGCTTAATAAACATCTGCCGCGCTCTGCGTGTGAATCTACACCTTTTTCTCCCTGAGTATTCATTACAATATGCAAGGACATAAAACGTCCCTCCATGGAACACACAACACAGATGGGAATATGATGTCCGTTGCGCAGAATGCAGGCGTTTAGTTGAGACTGAATACACCGTTAAGACACTTCCTGAACGTCAGTCAAAATACTATTGCCATCATCTAATGGAATGTGAAAATGAAATTTACTCAATTTAAAAAATAAAAATAAATAAAAAGAAGTGGACATTATTTAACAACTGTGTTATACAGTTAGACCACATAGCAAAATTCCCCCCTAGCTACCAAAATGTATTGGAATGGACCTTCAGTCAAGATCACCTCTATTTATCCATTTCCAAACATTCTGTCTGAATCAGACAAAAGTATCTCCATATGAAATGGACAAAAATAACACTTAGGTCAGAAGAGGCTAACTCGCGATTGATGGTGTTTTCTGAAGCAGCATAACTAGCATTAGATTACTTGATTAGGCAGGGTTTCCAAAACTCGGTCCTGGGACCCACCCTGTTGTGCATGTTTTAGTTTTTACCCTAGCACTACACAGCTGATTCAAATAATCAAAGCTTGATGATGAGTTGGTAATTTGAATCAGCTGTGTAGTGCTGGGCAAAAAACAAATCGTGCAACCAGGGTTGGCCCCCAGGACCACGTTTGAGAAACCCTGGATTAGGAGTAGAGCACACTTTTCTGTTTCCTTGAGCGATAACTTCTGGCATCCACCAGGGGTCAGGAGTGTCTTCTGTGTCATGACTGGGTAGGAATGGGAAAGGGAAAATGTTGACATGGAAATGAAAACAGTTGTTCTACGATCTTGTACTAAACCAAATTATGAAAGTCAAATAAACCAAATTATTATGCTCTACAAAACACGGAAATGTCCTTCAAGTAATTCTAAAGCATCTGTATAAGAAGTACCAACAGAATGTTCCCTGAATGCCATAAGCATTCATAAAGCATTATACACTGGTGGCAATATGCACTGTAAAACACGCTGTACACATTCATAATAGTTCAGGGCTCCTTAAACTATATGAATGTATAAATAGCTACAATGCATTTATACGGCAGTACAAAATGTCTCATCGAAACTGTAATGTTCTAATCCTAATGTTCTCTAAATTCTCAGAAAATGTGACAAATATATTTTCGAACATGGCTGAACAGCTCAGGCCCTGAGTCCTGCTGGTTTTAGTTTATCTCACCCAGTGAACAGTTTTCTGTTCAAGTCTACTTTCAAGAATCTTCAAAGGATATCCAAGTTGTTCATCAGCCAGCGCAACCCTGACCAACCCTGACTAACTCTGATCCCGTACACATAACCCAACTGACTATTTTTCAAGTGTCAGCTCTCGCCATCCTGGATATTCTTCTGTGTAGATCAAATGCACTTTTGAAAGTACTGACCGGAAATCCACCATGGCTGGATTGATTGAATACTGTCCTCAGAGAATGGTCTTTGTCTGGAATTTGAACATTTTTAGAAATATGTTCTCTCAGGTGGTTTATGCCATATCTGTGGGTGTCAATCCTGTTATTTCCAACACACTTCATTCGCTGCTTCCCGTTGTGCCCACGTGTACTTTGAACTTTAAAAAAAAAAGTGAACTCTCTAATGATTGACATCAGTTAGCATAGTTGCTGGAGACAAACTGTTGCATTATAACGTCGTGTCATGATAATCACATTGAATACAATTAAGTAAGTTAACATTAGAAAACAAACAAAAAAGCATTAAAAGTGTGCAAACTACATTATACTAATGATAAGAGGAACAAAGCCTTTATTGGACATTGAATGTAATTTGGAGTTCTGCTCAACTCGAAGAGGGTGGAGTACAACGAAACACAAATCTCTGTTTGTGGCCAAATTTGTCAGAGGGGTATAATTACCATTTCTGGCCAGTCATTTAGAACATTTTAAGGGAAATATTTTCTTATGTGAACTAATGAGGCAGTATTTGTTTTTAAGACACAATAACATTGTAAATGTGATGGAAAATTGCCTGAAAGCCTCATAAATGAAAGCATTAAAAGATACACAAACACTACTTCGGCAAGCCTTTAAATGTAAACAAACACGTTTCTGATCTTGCTTTTACAGACCAATTCAAATCAGCAAACCAGAGAATGATTTCTGCCACCCTTTGGCTTAATTACTGAGTTGTACAATGAGGCGCTTTGCAATTTTTTGTGCAATGTCACAGAACATAGAATTGCAAAATGATCTGCCCCCCTGATAGGTGTGAGTGTTTGTTTGCTCTTTGGCTAAATGACACAAAATAGAAGTTGGATAAGGCAAGTATGTTACCCTGTAATGATTATCAATCAGCATTGAAATTATGCTATATTAATGTGAGGACATTGGACCTCCAAACAAGCCACATGTGAATGGTTAAAGATAAATTATATTTTTAATAAGGTTGCATGTTTTGCTAATGAAACTTAATTTCATTCTATTACAATGAAACAGACGCTCAACGTTTGTGTGTTCGATCGTGTGGAAAATGAAGGAGAAAATATTAGAAACCTACCATTTCTGGCCTGTATGTTTTTTTTCACATTCGGAGTCGGCGTTCCAATTCATCTCAAAGGTGTTCGATAGGGTAGAGGTCAGGGCTCTGTGCAGGCCGGTCAAGTTCTTCCACACTGACCTTGTCAAACCATTTCTGTATGGACCTTGCTTTGTGCAAGGGGGCATTGTCATGCTGAAACAAGAAAGTTTCCACAGACTGTTGCCTCAGTTGGAAGCACAGAATCGTCTAAAATGTCATTGTATGCTGTAGCGTTAAGATTTCCCTTCACTAAGGTGCCTAGCCTGAACCATGAAAAACAGCCCCATCCCATTATTCCTCCTCTACTAAACTTTACAGTTGGCACTATGCATTCGGGCAGGTAGCATGTTCCTGGCATCCGCCAATCCCAGATTCATCTGTTGCACTGCCAGATGGTGAAGCGTGATTCATCACTCCAGAGAACGCATTTCCACTGCTCCAATGGTGGCAAGCTTTACACCATTCCAGCAGACGCTTGGCATTGTGCATGGTGATTTTAGGCTTGTGTGGAGCTGCTCGGCCATGGAAACCAAACTGACTTGTTGGAAAGGTGGCATCCTATGATGGTGCCACGTTGAAAGTCACTGAGCTCTTCAGTAAGGCCATTCTACTGCCAATGTTTGTCTATGGTGATTGCATGGTTGTTTGCACAATTTTATACACCTATAGCAACGGTTGTGGCTGAAATAGCCAAATCCACTAAATAGAGGTGTTGTCCACGTACTTTTGTATATATAGTGTATGTTACTGTATCACACTAAATACTTCTACTACATTGTCTCTGGTATAGGGTTCCTTCATTTAAAGCAATCTGGACAGTTGACCTAATTGGACTACAATATTCTGCATAGGCGAGGTGTACAAACTGTGCTAACACAGTGCTTTCGGAAAGTATTCAGACCCCAAGACTTTTTCCACATTTTGTTATGTTACAGCCTTATTCTAAAATGGATTCAATGGTTTTTTCCCCTCATCGATCTACAAACAATACTCCATAATGACAAAGCACATTTATTACAAATAAAACGGAAATATAGCATTTACAGAAGTATTCAGACTCTTTACTCAGTACTTTGTTGAAGCACCTTTGGCAGCGATTACAGCCTCGAGTCTTCTTGGGTACAACGCTATAAGCTTGTGTCACGGTTTTCCTCCATAGGTGAAGGAGAGGACCAAACTGCAGCGCGGCTATTGTTCAACATGTTGAATTAGACAAATAAACGGTAACACTAATACAAGTAACAAAATAACAAATGTGAAAACCGAGACAGCCCTATCTGGTGCAGACAAAACACAGAGACAGGAAACAATCACCCACAAAATCCCAACACAAAACAAGCCTCCTATATATGATTCTCTATCAGGGACAACGATTGACAGCTGCCTCTGATTGAGAACCATATTAGGCTGAACACAGAAACAGACAAACTAGACACACAACATAGAATTCCCACCCAGCTCACGTCCTGACCAACACTAAACAAGCAAAACACATAAGAACTCTGGTCAGGACGTTACTGTACCCCCCTCCTGAGGTGCGGAATCCGAATGCACCCCTAAAACTCAAGAGGAGGGTCTGGGTGGGCATCTGTCCGCGGTGGCGGCTCCGGCGCAGGACGAGGACACCACTCCACCATTGTCTTTGTCCCCCTCCTTAGCGTCCTTTGAGTGGCGACCCTCGCCCCCGACCCTGGTCTAGGAACCTTCACAAAGGTCCCCCCTAGATAGAGGAGACAGCTCAGGACAGAGAGGTAGCTCAAGACAGAGAGGTAGCTCACGACAGAGAGGTAGCTCAAAACAGAGAGGTAGCTCAGGACAGAGGGGCAACTCAGGACAGAGGGGCAACTCAGGACAGAATGGTCGCTCCGGACGAATGGCAGCTCCGGACTGAATGGTCGCTCCGGACTGAATGGCAGCTCCGGACTGAATGGCAGCTCCGAACTGAATGGCAGCTCCGAACTGGAGGGCAGCTCATGACTGGAGGGCAGCTCATGACTGGAGGGCAGCTCATGACTGGAGGGCAGCTCATGACTGGAGGGCAGCTCATGATTGGCTGGCAGCTCCTGACTGGCTGACGGCTCTGGCGGCTCCTGACTGGCTGGCGGCTCTGGCGGCTCCTGACTGGCTGGCGGCTCCTGACTGGCTGGCGGCTCTGACTGGCTGGCGGCTCTGGCGGCTCCTGACTGGCTGGCGGCTCCTGACTGGCTGGCGGCTCTGGCGGCTCCTGACTGCGGCTCTGGCAGCTCCTGACTGGCTGGCGGCTCTGGCGGCTTCTGACTGACAGACGGCTCTAGCGGCTCCTGACTGACGGACGGCTCTAATGGCTCGGGACAGACAGGCGGCTCTGACGGCTCGGGACAGACGGGCGGCTCAGATGGCGCTGGGCAGACGGATGGCTCAGATGGCGCTGGGCAGACGGATGGCTCAGACGGCACTGGGCAGACGGATGGCTCAGACGGCGCTGGGCAGGCAGGCAGCTCAGACGGCGCTAGGCAGACGAGCAGTGCAGGCGGCGTTGGACAGACGGCCGACTCTGACCTGCTGAGGCACACAGTAGGCCTGGTGCGTGGTGCCGGAACTGGTGGTACCGGACTGGAGACACGCACCTCAAGGCTAGTGCGGGGAGCAGGACCAGGGCACACTGGACTCTCGAGGCGCACTATAGGCCTGGTACGTGGTGCCGGAACTTGTGGTACCGGACTGGAGACACGCACCTCAAGGCTAGTGCGGGGAGCAGGAACAGGGCACACTGGACTCTCAAAGCGCACTATCAGCCTGGTGCGTGGTTCGGAACTGGAGGTACTGGGCTGGAGTCACGCACCACAGGGAGAGTGCGTGGAGGAGGAACAGGGCTCTGGAGACGCACTGGAAGCCTGGTGCGTGGTGTAGGCACTGGTGGTACTGGACTGGGGCGGGAAGGTGGCACCGGATATACCGGACCGTGCAGGCGTACTGGCTCCCTTGAGCACTGAGCCTGCCCAACCTTACCTGGTTGAATGCTCCCCGTAGCCCGACCAAAGCGGGGAGGTGGAATAACCCGCACTGGGCTGTGTAGGCGAACCGGGGACACCATTCGTAAGGCTGGTGCCATGTACACCGGCCCGAGGAGACGTACTGGAGGCCAGATATGTTGAGCCGGCTTCATGGCACTTGGCTCAATGCTCAATCTAGCCCGCCCAGTGCGGGGAGGTGGAATAACCCGCACTGGGCTATGCACACGTACAGGAGACACCGTGCGCTCTTCCGCATAACACGGTGTCTGCCTGTACTCCCGCTCTCCACGGTAAGCATGGGAAATGGGCACAGGTTTCCTACCTGCCTTCGCCACACTACCCTTTAGCCCCCCCCCCCCCCCAATAAATTTTTGGGTGAGCCTCTCGGGCTTCCAGCCGCTCTTTCTTGCTAGCGCCTCATGATGCCGCCTCTCCGCTTTCGCTGCCTCCAGCTCCGCTTTGGGGCGGCGACACTCCTCTGGCTCTGCCCAGGGTCCTTTACCGTCTAGGATGTCCTCCCATGTCCATTCCTCCTCGTACCGCTGCTGCTGATGCTGCTGCCCGTTTCCTCGCTGCTTGGTCCGGGTTTGGTGGGTGATTCTGTCACGGTTTTCTTCCATAGGTGGAGGAGAGGACCAAACTGCAGCGCGGCTAGTGTTCAACATGTTTAATTAGACGAATAAATGGTAACACTAATACAAATAACAAAATAACAAATGTGAAAACCGAGACAGCCCTATCTGGTGCAGACAAAACACAGAGACAGGAAACAATCACCCATAAAATCCCAACACAAACAAGCCTCCTATATATGATTCTCAATCAGGGACAACGATTGACAGCTGCCTCTGATTGAGAACCATATTAGGCTGAACACAGAAACAGACAAACTAGACACACAACATAGAATTCCCACCCAGCTCACGTCCTGACCAACACTAAACAAGCAAAACACATAAGAACTCTGGTCAGGACGTTACAGCTTGACAAATCTGTATTTGGGGAGTTTCTCCAATTATTTTCTGCAGATCCTCTCAAGCTCTGTCAGGTTGGATGGGGAGCGTCGCTGCACAGCTATTTTCAGTTCTCTCCAGAGATGTTCGATCCGAGCTCTGGCTGGGCCAGTCAAGGACATTCAGAGACTTATCCCGAAGCCACTCCTGTGTTGTCTTGGCTGAGTGCTTAGGGTCGTTGTCCTGTCAGAAGGTGAACCTTCGCCCCAGTCTAAGGTCCTGAGCGCCCTGGAGCAGGTTTTCATCAAGGATCTCTCTGTACATTGCTCTGTTCATATTTCCCTTGATCCTGACTAGTCTCCCAGTCCCTGCCGCTGAAAAACATCCCCACAGCATGATGCTGCCATAAATATGCTTCCCCCTTAGGGGTGGTGCCAGGTTTCCTCCAGACGTGACGCTTGGCATTCTGGCCTAAATAGTTCGATATTGGTTTCATCAGACCAGAGAATCTTGTTTCTCATGGTCTGAGAGTCCTTTAGGTGCCTTTCGGCAAACTCTTCTCATGTGCTGAGAAGTGGCTTCCGTCTGGCCACTCTAACATAAAGGCCTAATTGGTGGAGTGCTGCAAGAGATGGCTGTCCTTCTGGAAGGTTCTCCCATCTACACAGAGGAACTCTGGAGCTCTGTCAGAGGGATCATCGGGTTCTTGGTCACCTCCCTGACCAAGGCCCTTTTCCCCCGATTGCTCAGTTTGGCTACACGTCCAGCTCTCGGAAGAGTCTTGGTGGTTACAAACTTCTGCCATTTAAGAATGATGGAGGCCACTGTGTTCTTGGGGACCTTCAATGCTGCATAAATATTTTGGTACACTTCCCCCAGATCGGTGCCTCGACACAATCCTATCTCGGAGCTCTACGGACAATTCCTTCAACCTCATGGGTTGGTTTTTGCTCTGACATGCACTGTCAACTGTGGGACCTTATATAGACAGGTGTGTGCCTTTCAAAATCATGTCCAATCAATTGAATTTACCACAGGTGGACTCCAATCAGGTTGTAGAATCATCTCAAGGATGATCAATGGAAACAGGATGCACCTGAGCTCAATTTCTTGTCTCAAAGGGTCTGAATAAAAGGGGAAAGGGGGATACCTAGTCAGTTGTACAACTGAATGCCTTCAACTGAAATGTGTCTTTCGCATTTTACCCAACCCTTCTGAATCAGAGAGGTGCGGAGGGCTGCCTTAAATCAACATCTACGTCTTCAGCGCCCGGGGAACAGTGGGATAACTGCCTTGCTCAGGTGCAGAACGACAGATTTTTACCATGTCAGCTCGGGGATTCGATCCAGCAACCTTTCAGGAATACTTATGCAAATAAGGTATTTCTGTTTTAAATTGTAATAAATTTGCTAAAAATTCTACACACGTTTTTGCTTTGTCATTATGGGCATTGTGTGTAGTTTGATGAGATTATTATTTTTTAAATCCATTTCAGAATAAGGCTGTAACGTAACAAAATGTAGAAAAAGGGAAGGGGTCTGAATACTTTCCGAATGCACTGTAGCTCCAACCATGCCTCAGCTCCACTGGGATGTCTACCTTAAAGGAGTTTACACCATGTATCTATTAATCAATCACAGATCTACAAGGGCAAAGAGGGGAACAACAATCCACCAATCATATACAGGTGAAGTCAGAAGTTTAAATACACCTTAGCCAAATACATTTACAAATACAACTCAGTTTTTATAACTCCTGACATTTAATCCCAGGAAAAATTCCCTGTCTTAGGTCAGTTAGGATCATCACTTTATTTTAAGAATGTGAAATGTCAGAATAATAGTAGAGAGAATGATTTATTTCAGCTTTTATTTCTTTCATCACATTCTCAGTGGGTCAGAAATGTACATACACTCAATTAGTTTTTGGTAGCACTGCCTTTAAATTGTTTAACTTGGGTCAAATGTTTCGGGTAGCCTTCCACAAGCTTCCCACAATAATTTGGGGGAATGTTGGCCCATTCCTCCTGACAGAGCTGGTGTAACTGAGTCAGGTTTGTAGGCCTCCTTGCTCACACACACTTTTTCAGTTCTGCCCACACATTTTATATGGGATTGAGGTCAGGGCTATGTGATGGCCACTCCAATACCTTGACTTTGTTGGCCTTAAGCCATTTTGCCACAACTTTGGAAGTATGCTTGGGGTCAATGTCCATTTGGAAGACCCATTTGCTACAAGCTTTAACTCCCTGACTGATGTCTTGAGATGCTGCTTGAATATATCCACACAATTCCCCCAGCTACATAACAAATGGTCCTTTTGTTCGATAAAGTCCTTCTATATATCCCAAAAACTCTGTTTTGTTGGCGTGTTTTGTTCAGGAATCCTCTGGCTCAAAGGTAGTCAAAACATGCAGACAAATACATCCTAATAGTAAAGTTCGTCGAAACATGTGAAACGATGTTCATAACTAATCCTCAGGGTGTCAATTATCGAAATAATCGATAATATTTCAACCGGACAATAGCGTATTCAATAGATAGGAAAAAGAACGAAGGGCGCGAAAACCAGTACTGCATTTTTAATTTATTTTATTTTACCGTTATTTTACCAGGTAAGTTGACTGAGAACACGTTCTCATTTGCAGCAACGACCTGGGGAATAGTTACAGGGGAGAGGAGGGGGATGAATGAGCCAATTGTAAACTGGGGATTATTAGGTGACCATGATGGTTTGAGGGCCAGATTGGGAATTTAGCCAGGACACCGGGGTTAACACCCCTACTCTTACGATAAGTGCCATGGGATCTTTAATGACCTCAGAGAGTCAGGACACCCGTTTAACGTCCCATCCGAAAGACGGCACCCTATACAGGACAGTGTCCCCAATCACTGCCCTGGAGCATTGGGATATTTTTTAGACCAGAGGAAAGAGTGCCTCCTACTGGCCCTCCAACACCACTTCCAGCAGCATCTGGTCTCCCATCCAGGGACTGACCAGGACCAACCCTGCTTAGCTTCAGAAGCAAGCCAGCAGTGGTATGCAGGGTGGTATGCTGCATGATTCCATAGACCCCTGACCAAAAGGTATTTTTCTTCATCCTTTTTCAGAAAACAAGCCTGAAACCATGTCTAAAGACTGTTGACATCTAGTGGAAGCCATAGGAACTGCAATCTGGGCCCTAACCCATTACATAGTCAATAGGCATTCAATGGAAAACCACTCACATCAAAAAAATCCCACTTCCTGGATGGATTTTCCTCTGGTTTTTGCCTGCCATATTAGTTCTGTTATACTCACAGACATTATTTTAACAGTTTTAGAAACGTCAGAGGTATATGCATATCCTAGCTTCTGGGCCTGAGTAACAGGCAGTTTACTTTGGGCACGACGAAATTCCGACCAAAAACCAGTACGCCAAAGAAGTTAACAAGAAATTTGTGGAGTGGTTGAAAAGCGAGTTTTAATGACTCAACCCTAAGTGTATGTAAACTTCCGACTTCAACTGTAGATCATTGTTGCAGACCGATTTACACAAAAACTGACCAAAAACGATGACAAACAATAGCCTACGTCAGTGGAGAAAGAAATGAAAGAAAAGTTAGCCACTGCATTTAATGAACAAACAGTAAATATTTTAAAAATACAACATTGGTGAAGTTACTTGATGGTCGCCTTGGACCCCCAAAGCCTCTCCAAACGTAAACCATCTGAAAACAACTGAAATCAAAACGGCATTACAGTAGAGGCATAACTTTACAAAAGAAATGTTGAACATCATTGTCAAATATAAAAACCCTGATAACCAAACTCAACACGCATACCTTCTCTGCATGGTCACAAAATGGTTATCCTCAAAGAAGTACAGTTGCGCAGCAAAGACACAGCATACACAACATATGACGTTCAGAATAAAGCACTCACCTGCACAGGTCAGTTTTAAAAATATATATTTTTCTACCTATCCCACCCTAACTAGGGTCCCTTGAGAAATATTTGGAAAACGTTGGTTCCCATCCTATCACATAGATGAATACTCCCATAGTAAACGAGAGGCTGATGACGTATGAATGAGAAGAGTAAAAGGTGGCAAGAAAGCCATCTATCTTGCCACAACCTAGTCCAATAGCTCTATCCCAAGACCCAACTTTAACCAACCAATTTTTTCCCTCAAAGTCCCCACACACGGTCCATTTCTTTCCTTGAAGCACATTTTATTAGCCAGATAATGATCATTTTGCACCAAAAAAACTAGTTAGACAGGCCCACTGGACTAAAAATGGACCAGCTCATCTGGGATTTGCCCGAAATGCCAGATGGCCAGTTTACTTCGGTGTAGTACAGATGACGCCGTAATTAGGCAACTCTAGTAACAACATTGTAAAGTCAAATACTGTAATACTTCAGCTTCCCAGCAGAGGGTAGGGCAGCATAATCAAAATATTTTGAATGGTGGAGAAAGCCATTACGTTTGTATAACTGAGTGTCTGTATTTGAAGTATGATTTTCTCTATTTGTCAATTATAATTGTATCTATAGTTCCTCATCTTCACTTTAAATAGTGCAGCTTGAGTCTTCCTCAATACTTATTCATGCGCATGTATTCTTAAGTATCAAATATGTCAAAAAAGTATCATACATTTTCCCAGTTTCCCTTTGTAACAAATGTAATATACAACTGGTAAAAGAAGATACAGTGGATTTTGCTTTACAACAGCTGACAAGCAATATCAGTTTACAAAATCACCTATATTTCAAGGGGCTAGCAAGAAAGAGAATGAGCAAGAGGTTATGGTTTACGGAGACGTCACGCCCATATTAGGCACAGGGGCACGTGCCCCCTCAGATTTGTCCTGTTTAAAAATAAATAATACAAAACATACTACTAGCCATTAGATACCAAGAAGCCATTTCAGGCTATCAATCACGTTAGTGTAGCTAGCTTGTTTAACTATCTTAGCTGGCATGCCTGCTGGCAAGATTGGTAGAGTTTAGAAAAGCAAGCAATAACTAAATGTACTGAACAAGACTCACATTCCTTTCAATCATTTATCTAGATTTTAGCAGAGATGCAGAGAAGCATATTTAGTTTCTTCAAAAAAATAACCACCAGTCAGAAAGATACAGACAGCTCAAGAGGTATGCTTAGATATGCAGAAAAAATAATCTATTTTTGTTTTATTTTACATAGAATTAAGCATAATGATTATGGCTCTAGATTTCGAGAAAAAGCATTTGCAGGCTTTGGAAAAATGCGAAGTTCTCCAATTTAAGGACGGGGGCAGAGACCCTCCAGACCACCCCCCAGAAATCATGACTTACTTTTCGCCCCCTCACATCGGGGTAAGTGACGCCCCTGATGGTTTGTATAAGATCTACATTTCCAGTGTTGGGGAGCTAGTAATTTAACTACATTTTGCAGTAGCTTGGTGGTAGTTGAACTAAAGTCTAATCTAGGTAGTGTTTCCAGTAGTCATCGATAAAAGATTGTACTGTGCAGCCGTCTTCATTGACTTGGCCAAGGCTTTCGACTCTGTCAATCACCGTAATCTTATCGGCAGACTCAACAGCCTTCGTTTCTCAAATGACTGCCTCGCCTGGTTCACCAACTACTTCTCAGACAGAGTTCAGTTTGTCAAATCGGAGGACCTGTTGTCCGCACCTCTGGCAGTTTCTATTGGGGTACCACAGGGTTCAATTCTCGGGCCGACTCTTTTCTCTGTATATATCAACGATGTCGCTCTTGCTGCGGGTGATTCCCTGATCAGCCTCTACTCAGACGACACCATTCTGTATACATCTGGCCCTTCTTTGAACACTGTGTTAACAAACCTCCAAACAAGCTTCAATGCCATACAACACTCCTTCCGTGGCCTCCAACTGCTCTTAAACGCTAGTAAAACTAAATGCATGCTTTTCAACCGTTCGCTGCCCGCACCTCGACTTTGGCGATGTCATTTACAAACTAGCCTCCAACACTCTACTCAGCAAACTGGATGCAGTCTATCACAGTGCCATCCGTTTTGACACCAAAGCTCCATATACCACCCACCACTGCGACCTGTATGTTCTAGTCTACTGGCCCTCGCTACATATTAGTCGCCAGACCCACTGGCTCCAGGTCATCTATATGTCTGTGCTAGGTTAAGCTCTGCCTTATCTCAGTACACTGGTCACGATAACAACACCCACCCGTAGCACATGCTCCAGCAGGTATATCTCACTGGTCATCCCCAAATCCAACATCTCCTTTGGCCGCCTTTCCTTCCAGTTCTCTGCTGCCAATAACTGGAACGAATTGCAAAAAATCGCTGAAACTGGAGACTTATATTTCCCTCACTATCTATAAACATCAGCTATCCGAGCAGCTAACCGATGATGCAGCTGTACATAGCTCATCTGTAAATAGCCTACCCAACCTACCTACCTCCTTCCCATATTGTTTTTAATGTACTTTCTGCACATCTATCACTCTGCACATCTATCACTCCAGTGTCAATTTTCTAACTTGTAATTAGTTGCTACTATTGGCCTATTTATTGCCTTACCTCCTCACGCCATTTGCACACAATGTATATAGACTTTCTTTTTTTCTATTGCGTTATTGACTGTACGCTTGCTTATTCTATGTGTAACTCTGTGTTGTTGTTTGTGTCGCACTGCTTTGCTTTATCTTGGCCAGGTCGCAGTTGTAAATGAGAACTTGTTCTCAACTAGCCTACCTGGTTAAATAAAGGTGAAATAAAATAAAAATAAAATAAATAGTTAACTACATTTTGCAGTAGCTTGGTGGTAGTTGAACTAAAATATAATCTAGATTGTGTTTTCAGTAGTTAACTACATTTCTTTGCTGTGTAGCTAACTACTGTACTGGGCAATAATTTCCTTTATTCTTCGGCATCAGACCTGCCTAATTCTCACTTGAAACAGTTTTTGTGTTTAATAGGCTAATTTACATATTCTGTTGACATATGACCCCAAAGTGATATGTCTTGAAATTTGTAGTCTATGACATTTCAGATGTACATACTTTATGAACAATTTTCACAAAATAATTTGGATGTAGTGATCTACTTTTTCAAAGCTACTTCATTTAAGTAAACTACTCTGAACAAAAATACAAACGCAACATGTAAAGTGTTGGTGCCATATTTCATGAGCTGAAATAAAAGATCTCAGAAATGTTGCATATGCTTTATTTTGCAAAAAGTTTGTGCACAAATTTGTTTACATCGTTGTTAGTGAGCATTTCTTATTTGCTAAGATAATCCAACCACCTGACATGTGTGGCATATCAAGAAGCTGATTAAACAGCATGATCATTACACAGGTGCCCCTTGTGCTAGGGACAATAAAAGGCCACCCTAAAATGTGCAGTTTTGTCACACAACACAATGCCACAGATGTCTCAAGTTTTGAGGGAGTGTGCAATTGGCATGCTGACTGTAGGAATGTCCACCAGAGCTGTTGCCAGAGAATTTAATGTTAATTTTTCTACCGAAAGCCGCCTCCAACGTGATTTTAGAGAATTTGGCAGTTCGTCCAACCGGCCTCACAACCGCAGATCATGTGTATGGCGTCGTGTGGGCGAGCGGTTTGCTGATGTCAACGTTGTGAACACAGTATCCCATGGTGGCGGTGGGGTTATGGTATGGGCAGGCATAAGCTACCGACAACAAACACAATTGCATTTTATCGATGGCAATATGAATGCACAAAGATACCGTGGCAAAATCCTGAGGCCTACATTTTTTAAAGTATCTGTGACCAACAGATGCACATCTGTATTCCCAGTCATGTGAAATCTATAGATTAGGTCCTAATGAATGTATCAAACTGACTGATTCCCTTATATTAACTGTAACTCAGTAAAACCTTCGAAATTGTTGCATGTTGCTTTTATATTTTTGTTCAGTATATATTGTCCTTAAGGGTAGCTTTAGTGTAGTTTAACTTCTTCAAATGTGAAGTATTTGGTAGCTTGGTAAACTATATTTTCAGAGTAGCTTCCCCAACAATGTAGATTTCCTGCCACAGTCAATCAATCATGTTTTATGAGTAGTAACTTTTGCAAAGTCATCATGTAGCAAAAGATATAATGGAAAACCGTGTTTCAGTATTGTGGTAAGTTAGTAATAGATTGTTAAGTAAAGTTCAGAATTTGCTGGCTTCTTTTCAACACATTTAGGTATGTAAAGGGACATTTCTAAGTTTCTCAGACTTACAAAATCTAAGTTTGTCAGACTTACAGTCAGGATAAACCAGAGATGTCTTGATCTTGGTCACATAAATGCAGTCTTGATCTGGGATTCAATACACAGTGTCTAGGCCTGGGTTGGCACCCAATGTCTTGGTCTGTTGATCATGGTCAAGACCATGGTTTGTGTAGTCGTTCAAGTCACGTGGTCAAGATACACCAGTGAGTGCCATCTCTTGTAAGAGTGGCAACTTAAAATTGCCAGGGAACCTAGTTTTTTCAATATGGTTGCTTATTTTTCAGACATTTTAAGAGGGCTGGTCTTAGTCTTGTTTTTTTTTTCACATTTGAACTGTCTTTATCTCATCAAGAAGTTGGGTTTGGGTCTGTAGAGTGTTGACTTCATTTTTGTGAGAAACTGTGACTGTGTCTGAATCTTAACAGTCTTGAGAAACATTGTCCAATTCTCAAAACAACCAATATTTAAAGGCAAGCACAAGGGATAAAGTTGAATCATACCAGTGAATGGTTAAGGTAAGGGTTAGGGGGTTAGGATAATGTAAAAAACAAAAACACACCTGGATTGGAACTGCCACTGCCAATCACAGATTACCAGTCCTGCATGTTACGCCCACTGCCACCCCCAGCCAACATCCTTGCACGGCATTTCCTGTTTTCACTCACAATGCGAATTCAATATCAAAACTCACTCGACTGTCTTGCAATATTAAAAGAAAATCAATTGCATTTGTGCTTGCTGCTCACACACCACATTTGAAAACTCACAGGCACCAAAAAGAGATATAGTTGTTTTATTACATACATATAAGTAATACACTACACAAACGTATATTGTACCAATTACATAGAAAACGCGATAATGATGAAGTTTAGTCTACATTAAAACAAGATACATAACTAAAGGTTAAAGAGTAGGCCTATTCATACATTCAAACAACAAGCATGAGGTAATCATTATTTTCTCAGGGGTGTACAGGCTGGGAACTGGGTATGTGTAAGCCTTAAGACAGCTTAGTAGTACGAAGGGTTATGGAAACATACAACATATTTGGATAAATTAGGCATTCCCTTTCGAACAGTATGGTAAGTAAGCAGCGGTAAGCGAGGCTCACAGACATTTCTTATTGGTTTATTATTTTAAGGGTTTCATTGGAATGGCTGGTATTCAGCAAATTTCCTGTGGAAAGTCCTCCACCACTTGGTGTAATGTAACCAGACACATGCCATCTAACATGAGACTTCACCAATAACATCAACTCTGTAGGCCACCACTACATTGGTTAGAAAATAAACAGCGTTGGCATGTTTTTCCACTAGAGTTGTGTGTGTGTGTGTGTGTGTGTGTGTGATTTTGAGTGAAACAGGGTTTACATACCCTCACACTTCCATTCCTGTGTGTGTGTGTGTGTGTGTGTGTGTGTGTGTGTGTGTGTGTGTGTGTGATTTTGAGTGAAACAGGGTTTACATACCCTCACACTTCCATTCCTGTGTGTGTGTGTGTGTGTGTGTGTGTGTGTGTGTGTGTGTGTGTGTGTGTGTGTGTGTGTGTGTGTGTGTGTGTGTGTGTGTGTGTGTGTGTGTGTGTGTGTGTGTGAGATGTGTGCTGTTCGCACATGTGAGCGTGTGTGTGTTTGTCTCTGGATGGGCTCATCTCTTCTCTTCCACCAGCAGCTGGAGCCTGTCCTCTCCGTAGCGAGGGTTACTCTGTCCAGTCTCAATGGCCTCACAGTCATCTGTGAAATACACTAGGTCCTGTGGGGAGGCCAAACAGTCAGACCTAGGCATACACAACATCTTCAGCTGCAGCATGCGGGTGAAAGGATGAGCAAAACTGACGAAACGTCGGCAGACATTAAACTAAATGAGCAGAAGTAATCATGTTATCTTTTATATTGAACTGAACTCTGGGCTGTAATTCCCTAGCTTGGTTCCAGAAAGGCCATCTCGTCAACTCATGTCATTGTCATTATAAGGGTTGGCATGGCAGAACAGATCTGGAAACAGGCTGGTCATTTCCTGCACCACATACAGAATAGGCTATGACAGATTTGTTTCATTTTAATAATATTCTGGCTATGAGAGACCGCATGGTTCATTCTTCTGCATAGCTAAGTACACACATACCCGATAACAGATTCTGTTGATAATCGTGTACAGGTTGTTGACTTTGCGCTTCAACAACACGATCCTGGGTCGCTCTCTGCAGTACTGTGTAGGAAGGTTCTCCACAACGTAGAGGAAGTCACGGAGCTTGGTCACGATGCACGAATTCTACAGGGAAATAACAAAGACATTGTATAACCTATAGCTAAATTAATATTATAATATATTGATTCAAAAGTTACACAGAAACAGTTTCAGATACTGGTGTACAACAACTGTTTTATATTAATTTAAATTGATTGGCAAGTTATATTTTTCTGCTTTGATATCGGCATCCAATCACATTATGGAATGCATGCATCTTCGAATCTACATCAACCATGAATATTGCATCACCAACACATTACAGTTAATGCAATATAACCCAATGAGACGTCAAATCAGATTCTGGTTCCCTCTGTCGACCTTTTCTTCAATACTGGTATGACGTCTGAGAATCAATATTTTGTTCAGATAAATTACATGGTGTTAAACTTACGTGCACATCCAGAAACATTTTGGGCAGAATCTCCACGCAGGTTTTCTACGGAATAAAACGTTTACATTAGAAAACATTTGGATACATAAGAAAATAACTGTTTTTATCAAAAAATGAAATTGAAATAGCTCACCGTGAGATGATAATTGTGCAGTTTTTCCAAAAGGTCCATTATTTCCTTGCTCAAGCCAAGCACTCGGGAATAGCATGTCGGTGGTGCACAATCTCCCAACCAAATAAAACTGAAGAAACACAACAAAGGTGCGAGTCTCATCTTTCTACCCGTTGTTGCTTCGGTTAAAAAAAGGCTTCTTCTGTAGAGGCAACTACGATTGGGCTTTACAAAACGAGTGTGTTCTTCGTCGAGCAACTTCGCAGTTTGTAGTTGAGAGAGACAAAAAAAAGAGATGATGACGTCGAAGATCCACTAAGCGCAACATAACTGGAAATGAAACTTCTTACGCGCTCCTATGCATTTTGCAAACGTGAAATTCCTTCCAGCTATCAACATCCTTCAGGATGACAACAAAGTGTATTATCCCATGCTGTAACAATCCACATGTCACTATCAACATTTATTTAAGCACATGTTGGCAGTGATGGAAAAAGTACCCAATTGTCATACTTAAGTAAAAGTAAATATACATTATTAGAAAATGACTCAAGTAAAAGTGAAAGTCACCCAGTAAAATACTACTTGAGTAAAAGTATAAAAGTTTTAAATATACTTTAGTATAAAAATACATGTAGTTGCTAAAATATGCTTAAGTATCAAAAGTAAAAGTATGAATAATAAAACATTCCTTATATTAAGCAAACCAGATGGCACAATGTTCTTGTTTTTTTCGTATACGTAGAGCCAGGGTCATACTCCAACATTCAAACATAATTTACAAACAAAGCATTTGTTTTTAGTGAGTTCGCCAAATCAGAGACAGTAGGATGACCAGGGATGTTCTCTTGATAAGTGTGTGAATTTGACTATTTTCTGTCCTGCTATGCATTCAAAATGTAACGAGTACTTTTGGGTTTCAGGGGAAATGTATGGAGTAAAAGTACATAATTTTCTTTAGGAATGTTGTGAAGTAAAAGTAGTAAAAAATATAAATAGTAAAGTACAGATACCCCAAAAAACTACTTCAGCAGTTCTTTAAAGTATTTTTTACTTAAGTACTTTACATCACTGCATGTTGGTAACATTTGTATGGCCGTTAATGAAACGATTTACAGAGTTATAGGTAGGTCTAGTTAATAAACTGAGTTTATATAACTAAACTAATCATTATTAATTTATTGATCGTTTATGAATTTGTAAAAAACAGTTGTAACACATTGGTTGAACTTGTGGGATTGATATTTTGAAGCTTGCCAAAAACATGACTGTTGCAGGTGTTTTAACATACAATGGATAGGAACACGCCACGGTACAAATTTTTTAATAACATTTGTATTTATTTATTTAAAATATTGATAATGGTGATGTGGTTTATGTATATGCCAAGACGTGCAAATCATTCATTATCAGAAAAACTAGCTGTCTACAGACAAAGCCTGCAACTATATGGCTATTTTACAGTACCTTGAGACTACTTCAACTAAATTAAACGTTAATACATAGAATTTTGCTCATTGTTATCATAATACCATCATTGAGTACCATAAATGTGGGACATTTTAGAGCACATAACAGAGTCTAACAGGGCACATGTTCCCCTAGCCTGGTCTCAGATCTGTTTGTGCTGTTTTGCCAACTCCTTCAGTCAAACAGACCTGGGACCAGGCTAGGGGTTCAGTATAGGACCAGTGGGAATCTAATGGCAAGTCTGTGTCTACAGTAGACCCTCTGAAACCACCAGCAAGCTCAGGGTTGGTCTGTGGGGGCTACCGATCCCTTCTTCAGATTAAGAAAGTTCCTCTTCTTCCTCTTCCTGTTGGTGGCCCCTGTCGTGTTCTGGGGCTCCGGCAGAACGCGGAACACAAACACCCTCTCCCCCGTAGTAGGGATGTCCAGTACTACTGCATCGTTGGCCGAGCCAGAGGTGGAGGGTGCTGCTGCAGTAGTGGAGACAAACACAGTTTCACTGTCCACCTCTACTCCTCCTCCCACTGAAATCAGAACGGAGTCTTGGAGCTGTTCTGAGGCTATGGTTTGGCTCGTTCCAGTCGCGACTGGTTTGGGAATGGCAACAACTCCCCCCCTCCCCTTTTCCTGGACCAACACTTGCATGACGTCCCTGCGAGCCTCGGGTCTGGGATTGAGAAACAGCCTCTCCAGCAGGCTCTGTCTCTTCTCCTGGAACCTGGAAAATAGTATGACATTTGATTATGATTATTATTTCTGAAGCATCTACAGTATATATAGTATTTTACAAAAGTGGGACCAAAATGCGTCTACCGCTCTATGTCGCTATGTGCCAAATATTGTCTCTCCCAAGTTATTTCCTAGTACTTCGTAAAAGTACCCGTAGGCAGGGCCTCCCGGGTGGCGCAGTGGTCTAGGGCACTGCATCGCAGTGCTAACTGCGCCACCAGAGTCTCTGGGTTCGCGCCCAGGCTCTGTCGCAGCCGGCCGCGACCGGGAGGTCCGTGGGGCGACGCACAATTGGCATAGCGTCGTCCGGGGTAGGGAGGGTTTGGCCGGTAGGGATATCCTTGTCTCATCGCGCTCCAGCGACTCCTGTGGCGGGCCGGGCGCAGTGCGCGCCAGCCAAGGGGGCCAGGTACACGGTGTTTCCTCCGACACATTGGTGCGGCTGGCTTCCGGGTTGGAGGCGCGCTGTGTTAAGAAGCAGTACGGCTGGTTGGGTTGTGCTTCGGAGGACGCATGGCTTTCGACCTTCGTCTCTCCCGAGCCCGTACGGGAGTTGTAGCGATGAGACAAGGTAGTAATTACTAGCGATTGGACACCACGAAAAATTGGGGAGAAAATGGGATAAAAAAAAATAAGAAAAAAAAAAAAAAAAAAAGTACCCGTAGGCTCCAATTCAATCACCGATAAAGAAAAACAGCACTGCAGGTTGACTCACAATCAATGTTTATGCTTTATCGTTATCAAGGTAGTAACCTTTATAAATTCGCACAGACCCACCTGTCCTCGTCGTCAACATTACATTGTCAACATTCGGAGTATCCACATCTAAAATAAAAGTTTCAGAAAAAAGCTGAGGCTCTTTGTCTTGCACTCACTGGTTTCTGTTCTTGTCCGTGCTGTTGGCTGAGACATTCCTCCCCACCATTTCCTCCCTCAGTCTGACCAGCAGAGATTTTCCTGCTCCCCCTGGCCACCTGAGAAAAAAAACAGCCAGAATGGAAAAGAAAAATAGCTCTCTGGCTATAAAGAAAATTATTTACGCGGGGGACAAGCGAATTAAGCAGATGGAGACTCCACAAAATGATGCATTTTGTTCTATTTAAGTTAACTTTTTCAGTAACTTCCCTCTTTTCCTGGCTAGACAGGCCAAGTCCCAGGTGTCCTCATACAAAGAGCATTATTCACACAAGCAACAGAGTCCAAACAGAACGTTGGCCAGCCCAGACAGGACATTGACAGTAAGTGTTCCAAGCTCCCAGCCAATGTATCATGGGCAGATGGGAAGATATGATCCACATCACTAAGGACTTAACATGGTCAACACACACCTGCACAGTCGTGAAGAGGGCACGGCAGCACCTCTTCCCTCTCAGGAGGCTGAAAAGATTTGGTATGGGCTCTCAGATCCTAAAAAAGTTCTACAGCTGCACCACCGAGAGCATCTTGACCGGCTGCATCACCACTTGGTATAAAAATTGCACCGCCCTTGACCGCAAAGCGATACAAAGGGTGGTGAGGACAGCCCAGTACATCACTGGAGCCGAGCTCCCTGCCATCCAGGACCTCTATACCAGGCGGCATCAGAGGAAGGCCCAACAATTGACAAAGACTCCTGCCACCCAAGCCATAGACTGTTCACTCTCCTACCATCCAGCAAACGATACCGGAGCATCGGCTCCTGGACCAACAGGCTCCGAGACAGCTTCTACACCCAAGCCATAATAGCCAGACTGCTAAATAGTCAATTAATGGTACCCAAACTATCTGCACCTTACGCACACTCACTAGACTTTATATACACACCATATACACACACTACACTTGTCACTCCCACACAAATCCCTCACACATTCAAACACTAAATATGCACACACAACACAAACAAACATACACTCACACACACTCACTTTTACACTCATCATTTGCTGCTGCTAATTTTTGTATTTATTATTATCTAACCGGAAGCATAGTCACTTTACCCTGCCTTCATGTACATATCTACCTCAAATAACTCGTACTTTTGCACATTGATCTGGTACTGGTACTCCCTGTATAGAGCTCCATTCTTGTGTATTTTATTTTACTCCTCTTGAGTTAGTTACTATTTAAAATATATATATATATATATATATATTTTTTACTCTGCATCATTGTGAAAGGTTCGTAAGCAAGCATTTCACTGTAAAGTCCACAACAGTTGTATTCGGCGTATGTGATAAATAAAATGGGATTTGACTTGAATGAGTATTCTTTCCTCCTCAGAGAGATCACATTGATCAGTCTCACTACCTCGACAGTGCTGTAAGAATGCGGTTATAACTAACATTTTACACACCAAGTAAATCAGAGGAAGGTCCCAAAAAATTATCAAAGACTCCAGCCTCCCAAGCCATAGACTGTTCTCTCTGGAACCAGCAGAACCGTTATCAGATTCTACCCCCAAAGCCATACTGCTAAACAAGACAGCTAAAAAGCTAAATTAAATGGCTACCCACTGCTGCTACTGTCTATCTATCCTGTTGCCTAGTCACTTTAACCCTACCTATAGGTAAATAGCTACCTCAATTACCTCATGCCTCTGCACATCAACTCGACACTGGTACTCCCTGTATATAGCCATGTTATTTGGGGGGGGATTTGTGTGTATTGTTTTGTATTGTTAGGTATTACTGGACCGTTGGAGCTAGAACCATAAGCATTTCGCTGCATCTACGATAACATCCGCAATATGTGTACGCGACCAATACAATTTCATTTGATATTATATACTCGTCATTGTTATTCGTTATTTACTGTGTATTCATTCCTCGTGACACTATTACATTTGTATCTTTAACTCGAAAAAGGACTCGGAAGTAAGCATTTGACTGTTAGTCCACACCTGTAGTTTACGAAACGTGAAGACTTTCTTTTGACTTGATCTTTTCGCAGGTTCTTTCAAAAGTTCTCATGTGGACTGAAATGCCAGCGTCCCCTGTATGATCACATACATCTTAGCTTGCTATTAATTCCCTACATGAATTCTGAAATGTTTAACCATTTTCTTGTAGATCCTTTTTGTTCTACTTTGGAATCTACTTGAAATTGCTTTCAGTTCTACTTTTTGTGGTAGTATATTTGTGTGTGACAAGTGCTTACAATTAGTGCCATAGCGCAGTTTCGCGGAGCCCACCCTGTAGTTTGAAAGCAAATTTCCTGTAATAAAAAATAAATAAAGAATGGCTTATGACGTGTTCATATGCTATCAGGGGGGCCCGACCTCCAGGGGGACCACTTGCGGGAACTGCGGGGGTGTGTGCTACATCAGTTGTTACAATGGCAAGAAGGGCATTATTCACAGTTAAGTTAATAGGAGACAAATTAAATTCTTAAATTGACACATGAGAAACAAACTGCATCCAGCGTTTACTGACAAGTAACACATTGTGCTGGTGTGAGTCACTCATAGACACCCGCCTAAACATCTGGTGCTCGGCACAAACTGCTCCGAGAGTTCTATTCTCTAGTGGGATTGCTATTTTGGAGCCTGCTAAACAGTGAGCATATGTATGACTTCATTTACTTACTGGATGTAAGTGGAGGGTTAAAACTGGCGTTAGACACCAAAGATGTGCAAGCTGCCAGATGCACCATGCTGAATACTTGACTAAAGTTCACCCTGAGTTTTCAATGGCCAGGCAGAGACTTTATGTCTCAGACTTCTTTTCTGCCAAGACTGCAACTTTTATTTTTTTTACCCCCCTTTATCTCCCCAATTTCGTGGGTAGATAAACAGCCAATATTGGCAATGGAAGATTTGAACTTTGTTGTTGTTAATGCCTGCAAGCAGGAACATGCCACAGTGTGTATGGGGATGTCATGCCGACAACTCTACCTTTAAGCTCTGTGGCTGCAGATTTGAAGTCTGTTGCTGTTGTAAGCAGGAAGTCCCCTGCTATGTTGATGATATAGCATTGCAGACTCTACCTACAAATGTCTACTGCGAGATTCTGGCCATGTTCTACTTACCCAGAGTCAAATGAACTCGTAGATACAATTTGTATGTTTCTGCGTGCAGTATGAAGGAAGTTAGCAGACGTTTCGCGAGCCAATACTAACTAGCTTTAGCGCAATGACTGGAAGTCTACAGGTACAATAGCAATGCTGGCCTAAATGCCAGAATCTCGCGGTATACCTTTAAACAATTCTGAAGAAAACACTCCAATCCACTACCAATGAAACTATTGCTAGACGAAGGAGCTTCAGTAGTTCTTACACTGTGCTCTCCTGCTCTGAGGACGCTGGAAAGACCAATTGCTTGGGGCAGAGGGCATCAATGAGGGAGAGCAGCTCCGACTCGGGGAGGGTTGGGAGGAGGAGGCGGAGAGCCTCTAGGAGAACCTCAGTGGAGACCTGGCTCTGCCTCACCAACCTGGCCGCAAACTCCAGATCCTGGGGAGGGATAGAGGAAAAAGAGGGACGGATGGAAAAACACTGTCTCCTTGGGCTTGGACTGTCAACAAAATAGTGACTCAGACCCCGATTAAGCCTACTTCTGGACTAAAAAGCAACTAAAAAGCAATTGGAGAATAACAATTATATGATGGCTAGATCACCTGGTCACAGTTTGTGTAGAGTCTCTTCAGCTCCAGCTGCTCCTTGAGATCCTCCATGGCTTGATTCCTAGCGTTGGCCTCTTGCAGCCTGGGACAAAAATATTATAAAATATTACTAATTATTCTGTTCGCACTAGGAGCTATGTTCTGTGTTACGCTTCATGGTGCATTTGTGTAAGAATATTTCTCAATTGTACATTTCTTTTAGGCAGAATAATAGCTCCAAAAAGCCCACCTCTCTGACTGCAGAACAATGACCTGATCACACGTGTACAGGGCCTCGTGAAGGATGGCGGCCATGCGGCTGTCACGCTCTATATGAAACAGCCTTCTTTGCCCTTCCTCTTCCACTTCATTATCAGAGTAGTGTGGGTCTTTGGGTGGTCTGTGTTTGGAGGGTCCAGACTCCAGACTCTCCAACTCTGCATGCTCCCTCTGGAGCTGGAGCTCTGCTTCCTCCAAACCCTGTAGTCACACGCAAAGGGATCACGGTCTTCACAAAAACTTTATCCACTGAGGATATATCTTGTATCCTGTATCTGTGTGTGCGCAACCAAATTGCTCAGGCGGATTTGATTAAATTTAATATTTCACAGCTGAAGTATGAATCAGGCTACAGTACATGCTAAAGCATCTGACATGCCACAATGTCCTATCCTACCAGACAGTGGTTCTGGATGCTCTGGGCTATGGGGGGTGCCCCCAGGCTCCTGCTGGCTCGCAGTTCTTCTGTGAGCAGGCTCTGGATGGTGAGCAGAGCTCTGGAGGTCTCCAGGACCCTGGTCCTCCTCTCAGCCTTCTGGTAGTGGAGGGCGGCCATCTGCACGGCCAGGCCGTCTGCCTGGTTCCGGAGCTCCGATTCCCTCACGCTACGCATCTCCTCCAGGACCTAGAGAGAGAGAAAGATGTTGGAGATGTCAGGGAACGAAGGGGTTTAGCTAAAGTTGTAGGAAATGAGTTAGGTTAAGTGATTAGGTCACAGTTACTCAACTAAGCTCTCCCCGGATCCTGGTGAGACATACATCGAACACCCTATGCGCTTACTCTTATTTTCGTGTTAAATGCGCACATTTTATAACAGGCTATGGCCCAGTTAGGTAGCCCTAGGAAACCTAGTCATAGCAAGAGCAGGTTTATCAGTAGGCTGACTAACAGGTTTCATAACACTGGCAGCAAACGCTAAGGGACAGTTTTTCTGAATTTGATGATAAAACCATTCATGGACTAAAGAGGTTGTTCAATGAGATCATTTACATAGTGTGGATTTTAGTCCAGGAGTAGGCTTAATCTAGGTCTGAGAAACTCGAAAGGCTCTAAAGGTTTCGGAGTCCGTCCGGGAATATCCCCTTTACCCGCCTCCGCTATATTCCCATCTCGTCCAGCTGTACGGAAGTGTGAGAACGTGTCAAAGGAGCAAAAAGTAAGTGAATGCGACAAAAGAGGATATGCGCAATATAAAAGCCTTCTCCTCCATTTTATAACTGCCCCTCGGGACAAATAAAGTTTCAGTGAATTGAATTCCACCGAACCTTCTCCCTCACAGTGCGCTCCATTTCTTTTTCTTTCTCAAACAGCTGTATCCTGTCCTCCATCTTCTTCTGAAAGAGCAGCAGTTCTGAGGGGTCTGCTCGCTGTCTGCCCTCAGTGGATTTCTCTTTAGTCCTCGTCTTCTTCTGGAAAATACACAAGATGGTTCGTGAGATGGTGAGGGAAACATCTCCACAGCATAGGCTACTGTCATTTCATCTAGTCTTTTTAGTATTAGTTGCTATTTGTTTTACCATTGACCACTATGGATATAGCCTAGGTGTTTTTGTCAGTACTTTCATGCATTCCCACAATGTGCCAATGCTCCAGCTTACATGTCTGTAGAAGTTCTGGCGTCAGTTGAAATAGGACGGCCATCACCAGTGACTTCACTGCCATTTCCGCAATTTGATGTTATTTTAATGGACAAAAAATTTGCTTTTCTTTCAAAAACAAGAACATTTCTAAGAGACCCTAAACGTTTGAACGGTAGTGTATATATATAATGCAACATGTCCAAGTGATCTTTGTCAACTGTATGTTACAGTATGTTACAGCTAAGGAACCAGCAGAGGGCAGTATTATCATTTTGGCTCTACAAACTGTATGTATCAGATATTCCACCTACCTCTGGCTGTGGATGTTCAGCCTGCTCCTCCATCTCCTTCCTCCAGGTGGACAGAGCGGTCTGCAGTTTGGAGCGGGAGAGGGCGTGGGGCAGCATCAGGCAGTGGTCCATCCTGGACAGACAGTTCTGGAACTCCAGCTTCATGTGTAGGAGCTCCTCGTCCGATAAGGTGAGCTGTGACGAACACAGAGACCTGAAAGGATACAAAATACACTCAAACACACACACAGATGGCCACACACACACAATTAGCACAAAGTGCAAATATTTGCATTAAGATACCCCAGAGGTTTATTTTTTGCCCCCTTTCACAAGTAATCTGAAATGTGTACCAACATGACCATCTTCTCTGTAGCGCAAGGGACTGACCTGAAAAGGTGATTGGAAAATAAACATCTGCTCACCTGAAGAAGACCTGTCCCCTGGCCCTCAGCTCCTGCTGCTCCTGCAGCTCCCTCTCCATGCCCTGGTGCAGCGAGTCCCTGGAGGCCTGGAGGGTCCTCACTGCCGCCTTTCCCTCCAGATGGAGCCTCTCCTGGGCCTGGGACAGGGCGCTGCTGCTGGCCCCCGATTCTGGCTGCTGGAGTGGGCCACGGGGGTTCCCCAGGGCCAGCAGAGCCTGGGCGACAGCAGGCTGGATGGCCTTCACCTCCGCCATGGCGCTGTGGATCACACGCATGGTGACCTGGGGGAGGTCAAAGGTGAATCTCCAGTCAATAGAAAGTCAGGGAAAGTGAAACTACTTGTTTGGTTAGTTAACAATCCATGTACCTATGTATGTATAATCATGTATGATGTTCATTTGCTGCCTAACAATAACTTTTTCAAGTTGTGTACTTGTAACAAAGTAAGTCTTGTCCGTCAATGGTCTCGAACTGGGGTCCTTCTGCAGACCAACACTTTGCCCTCACAAAGCAGCGTTACCTATTGCTCCACAAAAGCCATGGCCCTGGCAGAGCAAGGGAAACAACTACTTTAAGTCTTAGAGAGCGAGTGCTGTCACTTGCACAATGGATGCTACTAGCACACTGCTAACTAGCTAGCGATTCGAAATTGGCAACGTATGTTGTGCAAGTTATATCTACCAGTTACCTAATCTAACCGTTGTATATAAGGAGAGAGGCAGGTGTTGTGTCATTTTGAGTTACCTTACGGATGTCTGCAGCGGCCTCCTCGTCCAGGTTGTTGATGAGCTCCCCAAGCTCCAGGCACTGGGCGGTCAGCAGGCTCTGCCAGCAGCGGAGGTGCTGGGCCGGCTCCACCTCCACCCTGTCCTCCTCCAGGCCCCCTCGGGACAGGGCCGACAGCTCCTTCTGCCTCTGCTTGTGGCCCTGCAGCTGGATGAAGAGAAAAAGACAAGGTTGAAAAGCTTAAAATCGAGCCCTGGCCCCTACACGCCTATAGGCACTCCTTGGGTATGTTCAGTTGGCAAATGTAAAACGTTGCAGATAGAAATGGCAAGAACAGAGCTGATGTTCGTTCAATATATATTCATCTGAATATTCCACTACGCTGTGCCCTGCTGAACAGAACAAAACCTAGCTGTTACCTATTTAAATTCAAATTCAGATTGCTTTATTGGCATGATATACAATTTGTAGATATTGCCAAAGCAGTATAGTGGTACAGCATTTGAGTAAATACAGTACAATGCAAAGAGGATAATGAATACAGTTAAAGTGGTTCAGTATTCAGTGGTTTTAATAATAGTACATATCATCATGTATACAGGAACAACACTACTGCTGTTGTATTGTGTAATCTTCGGTCGATACATTTCATTAAATAAAAATATGATTAGAAAAAAGAAAGAATGGTTAATCAACAACAAAATGTACATGGATGATGGTTACAATATGTATTACTTGTAAGTATTTTTACAATGTAAATACTTCAGGAAATTAATGGTCATGGGATGTCCTTCAGGCTATGGCAATCATATACATATGGTGACTTCAGAAAGTATTCAGACCCCTTGACTCTATCCACATTTTGGTAGGTTACAGCCTTATTCTAAAATTGATGAAATCGTTTTTTTCCTTCACCAATGTACACACAATACCCAATAATGGAAAAGCAAAAACATTTTTTTTTAATTTTAATTTTAGCTAATTTATTAAAAATTAAAAACAGAAATATCACATTTACATAAGTATTCAGATCCTTTACTTAGTACTTTGTTGAAGCACCTTTGGCAGCGATTACAGCCTTGAGTCTTCTTGGGTATGACGCTACAAGCTTGGCACACCTGTATTTGGGGAGTTTCTCGCATTCTTCTCTGCAGATCCTCTCAAGCCCTTTCAGGTTGGATGGGGGCGTGTCGCTGCACAGCTATTTCCAGGTCAATCCAAATATGTTAGATTGGGTTCAAGTCCAGGCTCTGGCTGGGCCACTCAAGGACATTCAGAGACTTGTCCCGAAGCCACTCCTGTGTTGTCTTGGCTGTGTGCTTAGGGTCGTTGTCATGTTGGAAGGTGAACATTCAACCCAGTCTAAGGTCCTGAGCCCTCTGGAGCAGGTTTTCATCAAGGACCTCTCCGTACTTTGCTCTGTTCATCTTTTCCTCTATCCTGACTAGTCTCCCAAACCCTGCCGCTGAAAAACATCCCCACAGCATGATGCTGCCACCTCCAGACGTGACGCTTGGCATTCAGGCCAAAAAGTTCAATCTTGGTTTGATCAGACAAGAGAATCTTGTTTCTCATGGTCTGAGTCCTTTAGGTGCCTTTTGGCAAACTCCAAGTGGGCTGTTATTTGCCTTTTACTGAGGAGTGGCTTCCGTCTGGTTTGATTGGTGGAGTGATGCAGAGACAGTTGTCCTTCTGGAAGGTTCTCCCATCTCCACCATGGGGTTCTTGTTCACCTCTCTGACCAAGGCCCTTCTCCCCCGATTGCTCAGTTTGGCCAAGCGGCCAGCTCTAGGAAGAGTCTTGGTGGTTCCAAACTTCTTCCATTTAAGAATAATGGAGGCCACTGTGTTCTTGGGGATCTTCAATGCTGCAGACATTTTTTGGTACCCTTCCCCAGATATGTGCCTCGACACAATCCTATCTCGGAGCTCTATGGACAATTCCTTTGACCTCATGGCTTGGTTTTTGATCTGACATGCACTGTCAACTGTGGGACCTTATATAAACAAGTGTGTGCCTTTACAAATCATGTCCAATCAATTGTATTTACCACAGGTGGACTCCAATCAAGTTGTAGAAACATCTCACTGATAATCAATGGAAACAGGATGCACCTGAGCTCAATTTCGCATCTTGGAGCAAAGGGTTTGAATACTTATGTAAATATTTAAGTTTTTCTAAAATGTAGTTATGTAAATAAGGTATTTCAGTATTTCTAAAAACCTTTTTTCGCTTTGTCATTGTGGGTTATTGTGTGCAGATGGCTGACGATTTTTATTTATTTGATCCATTTCAGAATAAGGCTGTAACGTAATAAAATGTGGAAAAAGTCAAGGAACAGTATATATTTGTAATATTTGTGGTTTCTCCATTACTCAGAATAATTCCCAGCTTTATGTTATTAGTAAATGAGTAAATGCACAGGAGTTGGGAATTGATTGAGATATTTTCTTGAAAAAATATTATCTTATTTGGGAGTATTTCTCAGTATTTCTCAAATAAGTGCTAACTCATTATTTATCTAATTAAGATACACAAATGTATTGCCTGAGAGCAACACTGTGAAGTTTGACTTAAACAACGCACTGTCAATCATCTCACCATGTCGGAGATGAGGTCCCTCCTCTTCTTGACCAGGCCACAGTGCATGGCCCTCCTCTCCCGGTTCAGAGCCTCGTCCAGGCCCTGCCTCACCAGCACCAGCTCCTTCTGAGCCTTGTCTAGCAGCAGCTCCACCTGCTCTTCAGACACATCGCTCCCCCTGTTGGAATACAGGCAAGGTTGCACTTTAGGAATGTAGGCTACATCTACGTTTCCCAAGTTTCCCGAACCCTTAGTAGTCTACAATGGCTTAAGGACAAGTAGGTAGAAGACAACAGGTGCTATAAAACCTGACATACAGTATAACACATGTATAGAGTCATAGCACAAACCAACCTCCTATGCTGGCTGAAGCAGTTCTCTATCTGGCTGGAGGTCCTGGAGAAGGTCTCGGAGATGAGGCCCTTCAGGCTGTGGAGGCTGTGCACCAGGAACCTCCTCTGGGCGTGGCGCTCTCCCAGCATGCAACGTTGGTTGGCCAGGACCACATCCAGCACCTCCTCCAGCTGATTCTAGAGAGATGAGATGTGACGAGATCAAATAAAATGAGATGAGATAAGATGAATTGAGAAGACATGCGATGAGACATGATATGTGGTTGTCTCACCTAGCTATCTCAACATGAATGCACTAACTGTAAGTCGCTCTGGATAAGAGCATCTGCTAAATTACTAAAATGTGAATGTCAATTAGATAAGATGAGAAGAGATGGTAAGAGATGAGGAGAAATGAGATGAGATAGATGAGGCAATATATGTGAAGAGATTACTTGAGAGGACAGTATTTCCCCTTGACTTTCCCATTTAGTCCAAAACAACTTTCAGTGATACATACAGCAAAACATTGCTGAAACATTGCTGACAACTATTGCTGAAGTAGCTCCTACCTGAACATTTACGTTGCCTGTTTCAAAGTGTTTCCTCCTATCTGTTCCTAATGAATGGGACCATCTTCACTAGCTCACCTGATAGGCAAAGTAGTCATGCAGAAGACTCCTGGCCTGGGTCTTCTCCAGCTCGCACATCCTGGTGGCTTCCTCCAGCTCCTCTGAGAAGATCTTGTGCAGCTCCACTCTTCTCCACTCCACTATCTGCCTTTGGACCTTGGCTGAGGCCTCCTCGTGTCTCACCAGCAGGGTGCGCTGGAGGTGACTCTGGTTCAGCTTGTGGAGCTTCTCCAGGAGGACACTGCATTGGTGGAGCTCCTGGAGAATCAACCAGAATCAATCAGACCTGTGTTAAATATAAGTGTGAAATACTTGAAGTGCACTTGATTTAATCTATCCAATGCCATGGAGAGCTACTGGATGTGCAGGCTTTTGCTCCAGCCCACCACTAATACACCTGCTTCAAATAATCACCTAACCATAGTCTTGACCATAATTAGCTAAATAAATTAAGCACAGGGCTGGAGTCGCTTCTCCATCTGTGCCCATAGGAGCCATTTCTGGCATGTTTAACTCATTATTTATGCACAAGCCACATTGCTCTCTACCTCCGCCAATGGTTTTTGATTGATAATAGCCACTACAGTACCTGTTCGTCAGAGTGCTGAAACAGCACCTCTGCCCGGGCTTTCTCCTGGGCCTCTCTGCGATGCTCCGCCTCCATCTGCTCCCGGGTCTCCAGGTTGCACTGGGCCGCCAGGGTTGCCATGCGTGCCAAGTGCTCCTCCTTCAGCTTGCCCTCCATGCCCATCAGCTGGCCGTGGAGCACGCTCAGTAGCCGCTGCTCGGCCTGCTGGGACATGTGGTTCTGGGAGCGCAGCGCGGCCAGCAGGGCTGCGATCACATCTTTGTACATCTGGACACGACTGCTCTCCAGGCTGGAGGTGGCTCGCAGCAGGCTGGACATCTCCAGGCTGTGAGGATGTCAGATATACAATACCAGTCAAAAGTTTGGACACACCTACTCATTCAAGGTTTATTTTTTTTTACTATTTTCTACATTATAGAAAAGTAGTGAAGACAAAAAAAAGTGTTAAATAAATCTAAATATATTTTAGAATCTTCAAAGCAGCCACCCTTTGACTTGATGACAGCTTTGCACAATTTTGGCATTCTCTCAACCAGCTTCATGAAGAATGCTTTTCCAACAGTCTTGAAGGAATTCCCACATATGCGAAGCACTTGTTGGCTGCTTTTCCTTCAGTCTGCGGTCCAACTCATCCCAAACCATCTCAATTGTTTTGAGGTTGGGTGATTGTGGAGGCCACATCATCTGATGCAGCCCTCCATCACTCTCCTTCTTGGTCAAATATAACTTACACAGCCTGGAGGTGTGTTTTGGGTCATAATACTGTTGATCATCCGTTCATCTACTCGGCGTCTCACAAAGACATAGCGGTTGGAACCAAAAATATCAAATTTGGACTCATCAGACCAAAGGACAGATTTCTACCAGTCTAATGTCCATTGCTCGTGTTTCTTGGCCCAGGCAAGTCTTTTCTTCTTACTGATGTCCTTAGTAGTGGCTTCTTTGCAGCAATTCGACCACGAAGGCCTGATTCACGCAGTCTTCTCTGAACAGTTGATGTTGAGATGTGCCTATTACTTGAACTCTGTGAGGCATTTATTTGGGCTGCAATTTCTGAGGCTGGTAACCATTTTCGTGTCATTAATCCGCTGCAATCACCTCATGTTCCAGCATGATAATGCACCGCCCCATGACGCAAGGATCTATACACAATTCCTGGAAGCTGAAAATGTCCCAGGCCTGTATACTCACCAGACATGTCACCCACTGAGCATGTTTAGGATGCTCTGGATAGGCATGTATGACAGCGTGTTCGAGGTCCCGCCAATATCCAGCAACTTCGCACAGCCATTGAAGAGGAGTGAGACAACATTCCACAGGCAACAATCAACAGCCTGATCAACTCTATGCGAAGGAGATGTGTCGCGCTGCATGAGGCAAATGGTGGTCACACCAGATACGGACTGAAGTCCATAGATTAGGGCCTAATACATTTATTATTAATACATTTAGACAACCAATGTGATTATTACTATTTGACCCTGATGGTCATCTATGAACATTTGAACATCTTGGCCATGTTCTGCTATAATCTCCACCCGGCACAGCCAGAAGAGGACTGGCCACCCCTCATAGCCTGGTTCCTCTCTAGATTTCTTCCTAGGGAGTTTTTCCTAGCCACCGTGCTTCTACACCTGCATTGCTTGCTGTTTGGGGGTTTAGGCTGGGTTTCTGTACAGCACTTTGTGACATCAGCTGATGTAAGAAGGGTTTTATAAATACATTTGATTGATCGAAATTTGATTGATTTAGTTCAATTGACTGATTTCATTATATGAACTGTAACTCAGTAAAATCTTTGAAATTGTTGCATGTTGCACAACACAGTTCCTACTCCTAAGCATAAGACATCATAAAAATAACGACAAGTAATAAAGCATTATATCCTTTGGCATTTCCATACTCACTTCTCCAGAGCTTGATACATGTTCTGAGGGTCTTCCAGCACCATGATGTCCACCATCTTGTCCTCGAATGCTGCCTCTTCTTTGGCCGTCTCACTCATGTTGCATACCGCATACTCAGGGTCTGAGGCGCCTCGCTTTTTCTATAGGAATGACAGACATACAAAGAGAAACAGTAACAATCTCTTTACTGTGGATTGCTTTCAAATAGAACAAAACAATCGTAGTCAACGAACAAGAAGAGAAATATCTTTCAAACAATAGTTCAAATAAAATACAATAGAGAGTCAATTTGTTGACTTTGTATTGGTTTCATTGTTTTTTTTTGTGCCACGGCTGGGTGGCTAACAAGTATACAGATCTGTTTGTGCTGTCTTGACAACTTCATTGCTGTCATTGTCACACAGCAATGGAGTTGGCAGGACATCACAATCAGATCTGGGACTCAGGTAAGCTAATAGTGGTGAGGTTACAGTGACAACGTCTTACCCTTCGCTCTAGGGAGTTTTTCCTGGCTCGGGCACATATTAGGTTCATGGCCAGAAATCCCAGGGACAGCAGCAACAAGGACAGCAAGAATCCACCAACAAACCCAGCAAAATGGACATAGTGATTGGGGTAAATCTGAAAGTGTATAGTGAGAGTAGGTCATATTCATCAATATTTGAAAAAGAGAAAGAAGTTACTATCAGGGGCACGGACAATACTGTAATCTGATTGACTGTGATGAAATGTACGAAAGTAAGGTTGTGTGTAAGGTTTAGCATTGTAAACGCAGCATTACGTCGAGCACGACTATCAACCGACATCACATTGATAAACTAAGAAAGGAAGGCTTCAAGGTTACCTTGTTCGTGGAGTTAAGCCTCAGTGTCAAATTAGCCACCATTGGACCAAACATATTGACGTCATTCTGTAGAGCGAGAATAACAGTATAAATTACCCTGGAATAGCACCCATGTACAGCAATGTAAAGTGTTGCTGCTTTGGCAATATAAACAGAGCAAGAGAAAAAGGGACAAAGTGTTTGCAGTACCAGTGAAGCATTGGAGAAGGTAAGGAAGGCAGGCAGGTCCAGAATTTCACTCTTGTGACCCTTGATGAGGGCAGTATACGTCACAACGTACTGAGATCCTGCTGCAGAAACACAACCAAAACAACAACGATATTAACTATGGTTGGAAATATTGAGTAAAAAGCTAATACAATCATTTTAACAATGTTCATAATAACTCCAATTGGATAAGTTCAGGTGGCACAGCCTTTGTTCTGTAGCATGGAGCCTGGGTCATGTTCAGTGAGGTACACTGTAGCAAAACAAACTGAAAATCAGTGCTTCTTACTACACAAGTTCAGGTAGTATCTCCCTGTTTCAAATGTAGGCTATTTTCTCATTTTGTCCATACTGAACACAACCCTGGTGATCTGACCGCCTTTCTGACTGATTGACAGACTGACTGACGGACGGACAGACTGATGAAACCGATTTGTCATGACTCGTGTGTACCTGGCAGTGAGTCGATAGTGAAGGTCTGGAAGCCTTTCTCCACCACCATCCCCCCACTCTGCAGTGCTGCTATCCCAGAGACGGAGTCCCTAATGGCCAGCTGGGAAAGGTTGCTGTCCCCTGGAGGCCCAGTGTTGTTGATGAGCAGGAAGAACGTCAGATGGGGGAACTCGGTACCTGCCTCCACCTGTGTCCCAAAAGATCGTATAGAACACATGGTATATGAGAGCACATTGTACATACACTTCTAGATATCGAGCCTACCCGAACAGTAACGAGCAATGTAAGACCATCCTCTACAGAGTCTACAATACTTACCTGGGCACATTTCTGAAATTTGAGTCCAAATGCTGATGGCTGTGCAGCACTTTGAATCTGAAAGAAAATACAAAGTAAACACAACAGGTTTTTCTGTTTCACAAAAGCATGGATGGAAACTTGTCCCATTATGTTCCATTAGGACTTTTGACCTCAACCCCTGGACTATGTCTCTGTGTGTGTACTTACCTGAGGCAGAGTGTGACCAGTGATGTATCTGGTGAGACTGCTCCTGCGGCTTCGGGCCTTATGCTGCATGACGTTGGCCAGATGGCTTAAGGAGGTGTAGAGGGACTGGCCCCCGGGGCCAGCTGGGGCCACAGAGCGAAGAGGACCCTCTTCAGCACAGAAAGCCAAGGGCCCACATGGCCCTGGTTGTCCTGTGAAGTAACATCAGTAAACATACAATAGTGTACAGTAACAGTACACATAGTTCCGTATGTAGTTATGTCCTTGAGCTGTTCTTGTCTATTAATGTTCTATATTATGTCATGTTTCGTGTGGACCCCAGGAAGAGTAGCTGCTGCTTTTGCAACAGTTAATAAAATACAAAAAATACCAAATGACACAGTGGGTTTGAGAAGATTTAACAGTTAGCTGGAAAAGGTATACCCTTATCATTACCCTAGGGATGATAATAAATGTTGCTGAATACATAAAATAACAAACCATCCATCTTCTTCGAGCTTAGCTCTGCTGGTTTTCCACCAGGGTCATGCTGAAATGGTCTAGGAGAGTCCTGTTGAATGGGAAACATAGTGAAAAACAAAACCTGTTCCAACAACTGCATAGCAGACAGACAGACATAGATGTACAGCCCTTGAAATGGGACAGGCACAGAAATAAGGGAATTGGACTCACTCTAGGTCGACCATTTCCAAATGAGTTCTGTCGAGTTTCCCATGATAGTACAGAGATGTAACAGAACGCGGGATGTACATTGTTGCTGTTCCACATGATAGCGGAATGGCATGGATTGTCATGATGGCTTACATTATGGAACCCATACGAATGAAAAGGGCGGTGCTGTAGACGTCTCCAAAATATAGGCCTATACTCTAGTTGAAAACAGAAGAAAATAGTGCATACAGTGACTACTTCCACGAGGAAATGTACCTGAAGCATTCGTTTGTTCTAAAACTTTCCCTACTTTCCCGAAATCCGTTACATTTTGCATCCTCTTGCTACTGTATTAGACAATGGAAACATTGTCATTGTTCTCTGATAACACGAAATTGTGTTACAATATGTCTTAAAAGGTGGCATGCAAAATAAACAAACAAAAATAACAGGCGAAACAGTTTTGTCGACTGTAAAAACATAGGTCATGGAAATGATTCATCCAAACTTCCTTGAAGACCTTCCCAAAACTATGAAGAAAAGGACAAGCTCCACCCCTAAATGTCTTGCGTTACATCAAATCTGTTCAATGATTGGTTGAATAGTCCGTCTGTGAAACATCGAATCTGACTTCTACAAAAAAATTGTTTTGTTAGTTACGGTGTCATACCTCAAGTTATTACTTTTCCACCATACATTTTTTTAAAGTAACTTTTACGGTTGTTTTCTGCAGATTAATGGTTTGCGGTCTTTGTCCATGACCAGTTTTAGTTGTTGTCCTGTTTCTTTCTTTCAGGCGTAGAAGAAATGCGCATTTTTCGTCTATTTTCTTCCTTTGCACCCGGGAATTTTCCAAAATGAGCGACCACGATACGATTAGGCATCCTGATTGCTCAAATGATGTCTTGGTTCACTTTGCAGAATCTCTGCACATATTTACAGGATTATTGACAGTGGCCACTGTATGTGGTTTTTTTTCTGGAATCATAGCTGCAGCCGTTCTGTATGTGTTTTGCCTGAAGCCTATGCTTCTAACTCGACAAGTAAGTTTGTAAAGGTGTTTATTATAGGTTTGTATTAGTTAGTGTTATAACTCGTTGTTTGGATAGCCAAATAACTTAGCCACCTGCATGACCAAATTGGCAAAAATAACAGCAATAATCAATAACTCTGCAGTCATAAGCTCACTATTTGACAAGCATCAGCATACCATTAACACGATTTATAACTGTTTAATAACTGAAGTCTATAATCCTTTTGAATAAACCCAATTCAAAATGACCCCATTCTAAGGGAGTCCTAACTGTCTTCCATTCCTTTCCACCAGGGCTATGATGCCAAAAGACTGTTTGAGGGAGACGACCAGGATAGGGAGAACAACCACAGTGACTGTGTCAGTAACAGCAAGAAGGGTGTCCAAAGTGCCACTACCATTGAAAAAGTAAATATATTGTATTTTAGTTATATATATAGAATATTTCAGCACTATAAAAGTTCCTTAGTGTGATAGATATATTGCAAGGTAGGTAACTTACACTCTTCGAAAAAATAGTTCCAAAAGGGTTCTTCGGCTGTTCCCAAGTATAACCCCTTTTGGTTCCAGTTCGAACTATTTTGGGTTCCATGTAGAACCCGCTGGGGAAACGGTTTTACCTGGAACCAAAAAGGGTTATCCTATGGGGGACAGCCAAAGAACTCTTTTAGGTTCTAGATATTAACTTATTAACTAATAGGTTAATTAACTAAGAGTGTACAGTATGTGTAAAGAAAAGCTGATTTGGCTTTCATTAACATTCACCTGACTTCATTAACATTTTCCCTAATAATTCACTTTGTTTATTCCTTTACCAGGAAAAGAAGCAGCCACCCGTGAACAGCGATGTGGCTGCTTTTGCATCACGGGCAAAGGTGGTGTACCCCATCAACCAGAAATACAGAGTAAGATCATCTATCTGTTTATATTACAGCCTTCCTACCACATGTAACCAAATCTATCCAAATTGGAACACTAATTGCAATGTAATTTTGCCTTTATTCTGATAGTTCAGCACAAAAACATATTTAGATATTTGTTCTGTACCCTTTAAAAGCAGTCTATGGCTGAACTACCCTTTTAAAGATCTAATCTGCATTAGGCGTAACAGTGCCACTGTTCGGCACCAAAGACTTTGTTATTGTGTTTGTTTTGTTGATGAAACGGAGGTGAGGAGCGTCCAGGAGTGTGGTAAAAAAAATGTCCACTACATATTCTGCTGAAACATCTGGCAAACTTTGACTTTGAGGTGAACTGGCCCTTTTAACGTCACATCCCAACGTCAGCCCTTAGCGGATGGAGCCTCCAACCCCTCACTGCACGAGCACTCCAAGCTGCCTGTCCTCCCCAATGGAGAGTCCTCGTCGGGCTGTAGCGGGGATTCACTGAGCCAGGACCAGGACAACGACGACAGCAGCCAGTTCATCTCCTCCTCACTGGTCCCGAAGAGTCTGCAGAACGAGAGCTTCACCAGGGTGGCCCTCTACCCCCACACGCTCTCTCAAACAGGGTGAGCTGATGGGGAACAGATATTTCAGTTCATTAAAGTGCTTGCTTCACCAGGAACACTACTATTATTTGTCTGTGTATGAGGATGTCATATTGCTGTGTTTCTAAGTTGTGTTTGTAATGTAATTTTGTTACCACTGTAGTTTTGAGGGCAGGATCAGCCTGTATTGTCTGGCTCTGCAGGATGTGCAGATACACTGTTCACAGGTCCTGGAAGAGAAATGTGTGGTGGGTGACCTCTTTCTTTCATCACACAGTAGCAAACAATTGGGTAGCACATTCCATGAGCCAATTAATGCATTATGAGTGCCTATTATCTCCTCTTATTGCATTATACGACTTTACTGTAAGCTTGTTTTTAAGTTCATTTCCATTGATAATATGACAACAGTACTAGTTTGCTAAAATGTTGTGTAACATGTTGGTGTGTCCAAATCTCAAGAAAATTTCTCCCTTAACTCTCCCATTTCCTTGTTGTAGCTCTTTCTCCAAATTCTCAGAATTATACTCAGCGGTCGTTTTCCCAAGGATAAAAAGGATTCAGCTTTTTTCACCAATGTACTTCTCCTGCAAGAAAAGGTACAATCTTAATCCAAATCCTAGCATGAGATCTGCATGCGTAACATGATTTCCCACAAACCTGCTTTTAAATTCTCAAGTAAGGATTCTGATCTTTATTGATTTTCTCGTCTCTTTGTAGGAACTGGGTTTATTAAAGAAAGAACTGTCAGCCAGCCTGTTTTCCTGTGAGAGAAACAAAGATCTAAGTTCAGATCCTTGTACCCTGGAGGAGATTGAAAGAACTCAGAAAGATCTACTGGAGCACGCGCTTCAAATGGTACGCAAATGGTACGCGCTTCAAATGGTACGCGCTTCAAATGGTAACCAAGTCGACTAGATCAAAAAGCACGACCAAACCTTTGAACCGCATAGTGTGTAATTCACATTATACAAATTGAACCGCCAACATTGAACCACATTGTCTGCTCTAGAAAAGTAACATATGATTTCACCGACAATGCAATTGCCAGTTTGATGGAAAAAATCTTAGACGTTTATGGGGAAACATTTTCTTTAAAAACTTGGATGTTTGTGGATAAACTTGAAGTATGTCTATCTCCACAGACCAAGGGCTTTAGCAAGCAGGTGGAGGCCTTCTGCCAAAGCATCCTGGGCAGGTCCAGTGTTCTCCCCAGAGATGAGGCCCAGGATGTCATCCACACCCTTATCCAATGTCTCCTATTGGTGGAAAACCAGCTAACTGAGACTCAGGCGGCAGACATGAAGGTGAGATATAAGAACAAGAAACATTTAAGGATACAGGACAAATAAGTCATTTTTTACATAAAAGTAAGGCTTTTTCAGAACTTCTCCATTTGCACCCAAGGCTTTGTACCTTTAATGAGGTTCCATGCATGGCCGCTGTTCCACGTGGATGCATTACACGTAAAAAATATTTAAAAAACTACAACATAGAAAAGACAAAAATGTAACTCATAAAAAATTATAGTAGGAATTATTGTCATACTTCTTAAACCTGTCTAATCTTCATGGCCGATAGGGTCTATTTATTGATGAGGGCCTGCATCCATCTCGCTCTTTCTTCTGGCTCTCTCCCAGAGGACCCAGGAGAAGCTGCTGTGGTGGGAGGAGCTGAGGGGTGTGCTGCAGGCCAAGCCGGCCCTGCTACGGCAGGAGGTGTCCCTCAGACAGGACCTGGTGGCCCGAGGCCTGGAGCAGCTGACCAGTGACGGCCACCTGACCTTCGCCACCATGGAGAAGACCCTGGCCGAGCTGCAGACTGCCCTGGCCGAGGGGCTGCAGCACTGCAGCGAAGGTGAGTCATGTTGCAGACGCACATGCATGCATGCACGAGCATGGATATACACAGACGCATGCACACACACATGCACATACGCACACACACACACACACACACCACCTACATTCTTAGATAATCTATAAGTAGTGTTCCCCTATATTCATAAATCGTTGCCGCCACTCAATAAACAAAAAAAGTAAAATACTTTTTGGGATCGTGAAACTTTTTCAGTAAACACTTAAATGACTGAAACCATATATAAAGTATGTAGGAAAGGTAACAGAGTTATATATTTTTAAATAAGATCATCTTTGAGAACTTACAATCACCAAAATAAAAACTAGACAGTAAGGGAGTGTAAAATTCCAAAAAATGTCATGGAATGGGGCCCCCATTGATTTTGTTATAATGTTTGAGTCACCCAGATAGCATAAGAACATGACATAAGCCATTGTAAAATCAAAACAAAGTTTATTTGTCACGTGCGCCGAATACAACAGGTGTAGGTAGACCTTACAGTGAAACAGTGCAAAAAAGGTATTAGGTGAACAATAGGTAAGTAAAGAAATAAAAACAACAGTAAAAAAGACAGTGAAAAAACAGTAGCGAGGCTATATACAGCAGCGAGGCTATAACAGTAGCAAGGCTATATACAGGCACTGGTTGGTCGGGCCAATTGAGGTAGTATGTACATGAATGTATAGTTAAAGTGACTATGCATATATGATAAACAGAGTAGCAGCAGCGTAAAAGAGGGGTTGAGGGGGCACACAATGCAAATAGTCCGGGTAGCCATTTGATGACCTGTTCAGGAGTCTTATGGCTTGGAGGTAAAAACTTTTGAGAAGCCTTTTTGTCCTAGACTTGGCACTCCGGTACCGCTTGCCATGCGGTAGTAGAGAGAACAGTCTATGACTGGGGTGGCTGGGGTCTTTGACAGCCTATAGGCTGTCTCGTCGTTGTCGGTGATCAGGCCTACCACCGTTGTGTCGTCTGCAAACTTAATGATGGTGTTGGAGTTGTGCCTCGCCATGCAGTCGTGGGTGAACAGGGAGTACAGGAGGGGCAGATGTGTTGCTACCTACCCTCACCACTTGGGGGCGGCCCGTCAGGAGGTCCAGGATCCAGTTGCAGAGGGAGGTGTTTAGTCCCAGGATCCTTAGCTTAGTGATGAGCTTTGAGGGTACTATGGTGTTGAACGCTGAGCTGTAGTCAATGAATAGCATTGTCATGTAGGTGCTCCTTTTGTCCAGGTGGGAAAGGGCAGTGTGGACTGCAATAGAGATTGCATCATCTGTGGATCTGTTTGAGCGGTATGCAAATTGGAGTGGGTCTAGGGTTTCTGGGATAATGGTGTTGATGTGAGCCATAACCAGCCTTTCAAAGCACTTCATGGCTACATATGTGTGTGCTACGGGTCTGTAGTCATTTAGGCAGTTTACATTGGTGTTCTTGGGCACAGGGACTATGGTGGTCTGCTTGAAACATGTTGGTATTACAGACTCAATCAGGGACATGTTGAAAATGTCAGTGAAGACACCTGCCAGTTGGTCAGCACATGCCCGGGGCACACATCCTGATAATTAATCTGGCCCCGCAGCCTTGGGTAGAAGAATTGAAGGGAATTAGCTTTATAACTGCACATTTTCTCTCAGCCCCATGGCAAAATATTTAGAATTGCAGGAAGTTTGCTTTAAAATAGCAAAATGTTGTCTCTGCGGCAAATACTAGGGCCTCTAAAATGTTGTGTCAGAGACCACGCCATTGGCCTGACACACATTAATGTTGCCGCGCGCAAATAGCCAACCGCTGAAAAGAAGTATCTGGTTTGTGTTCAAGAGTGACCTCCCTGAATTCAATATCAGGTCAAATCATAGACATTAGGAGTGTGTTCTTAAATTGCCCCCGGTGTCTCAGAGTGCGCTCTGGGACGTTCTTAAATGAAGATCATTCAGAGCGTTTCTCTTTCGGGGCGAAGGGTTGATCAGAGCGTTTTGACCTTACCACGACAGTCAAGCTAACTGGCTAATGTTGGTTAGCTTTCTAGCTACTTCCAGACACAAATGAGAGAACACCACACTCTGACCATTTTACTAGCAGAGCTGGTTATACTGTTTTCATGTTATCTAGTGGGTTAACCACTGTACTGGCAACAATTACATTGAGTTTTTTTACCCAATGTCTACTGATACAGGCCACTGGTGCTAGGTCTTTTGTAGAATTCATGAATTATTCCGCGCTCTGGCACTCTCAAACCAGAGTGCTCTGATACCGGAGTAGATTGCCAGGGTGAATTTACGAACGCAACCTAGATGAACATTCTATTTGATGTGAAAGGAGTACCCAGAGGGCACAATTTGGCACATGACGTCATAATGACGTCTTTGTAACCCGTTGTGCCCACTGGGAAGTTGTGTGATTATCTAGTACCCTGCTGAACTTCCCTCCTGAGGAATATGGTGGAAATCTTCCAGTATCACGTGGCCTAGTTCCTCATCTTAAATGAACTGGCTTCTTAAAATGTTCAGTGCCCTTTCTCCATTACTAAAGAGTAAATCAAACAAATGAATAGTGATTATTCCTTGAGTGCACGGTTATAACCAATGCGAACCGCACTGTAGTGACAATGAAATATAATTGTATGGTTATACCATTTTGTTACGAGCACATTTTGTAGTAATGTAGTTTACTACTCAACTCGAAATGATAAATGCGGAATGATACACAGAAGAATTAAGTGAATTGTGTTAAAAGAAAACGGGTCAAATTCTGTGCTAAATCAGCAACTTAGTGTAGTAACATTGTAATTTACATATAATGATGTCAATAAATCAAAACTACATGTAATTTAAAACAATATATATACAGAATGCAGGATAAAGACCAAGGAGATTGTGTATGAAAAGTGCAAGAAGATCGACTCCAAGAAAAATAAACTCCTGAGGACTCACGCAAAGGAGAGAAGCCGTGTCCTGGATTCTGCACAGACGCACAGCGACCTACAGGAATTTGTGAAGGTCAGTATCTCTCTTTTAGTAGGCTCATTCGTTCCCTGTCGTGTGTCCAGTGCCACAACAATAGTAGTAGTAACGGTACTGCTAAACTACTTCTCTATTCACTCACTCATAAAATCGAATTTGGACAAGTACAAACTCTGTGTATTATGGTTTTCCAGTCCCATTACATTACATTGTTAATTGCTCCTTATAACTGTATGCTCCGGTTTAGCAGTTCAATTCTCTTCTCCAGGTGTATCAGGAGCTGCTTCTGAAGCAGAGGAAGCAGAGCAGTGACTTGGAGCTGCAGCAGGATGGGAGAGTGGCAGAGGCAGTGTGTGATCTTTGGAGGGTAATAATGGCATTTCACCAAAATCTGTGCAGTGCTAATTCAACTTATTTTCTAATGGAAAATAACCCATGCTTTTGTGCCTCCAGAGGCATCATGCCACCTGGTCCAAGAAGCTTGGAGAGCTGGCCAAAGACATCTTCCTATCTGCTCTCCATGCTCAGCCCCAGTTGTCCACAAACCAAGGCCAGAGGCTATGGCTGGATCTAGATGGTGACCTGGTTGCACTGCTGCAGCAGGCAGAGTCCAATACCAAACGGCAACTGGAGGGTGTACATGCTCAATTGGAGCAAGATGGACAGGTACTGTATACATGCTGCCGGACCCAAAAATGTAATGAATAGAGCTGACTCGATTCCCTATTCTACATGACAGACATCATATCTGTTCTACTCAATGCATCTTTATCTGAACCTTCTTTAACGTTGCACTCTTCTGGACAAGCGCCAGGTTACACCTGGGTCATATTCGTTAGGCACTAAATGGGGAAAAAAAACTTTATGAAATGGGGAGGTAGTACTATTAGACTGGTCCAGTTACAACCGATTGTTTATGCTTTCCGTTTTAAAATGTTTTGCTATGGTGTGCCCTAATGAATACGCCCATTTTTAATACTGTATTTCTGTATGTTTGTCCTGCTCTAGGTATGGTGTGAGGAAGCAGCCCTGGTGCTGGCCTGCCTCAGACACCTAGGTGAACAGCAGCTGAAGATCCTTAGAGGCATGGTGGTCAGACAGAGCTACGTGCTTAACAGGTGAAGCAGGGGGACCTCTGGCAGGTGGAAATGCATAAAAAAAATACAGTATTTCATATATGATCTGAAATCTATTCAATTTTCAATCGCAAACATTTTATACACTCTAGCACATCTGACAAGCAAACGCATGGTTTAAAGTGGCACAGTGGTTATCATGCCTGGTACTGTAAAAATAGGATGTGCTTTTGTTCCAGCACAAAACTAACACACCTGACTCAACTAACGACCAATCCCTATTCTATCCCAGCCATGTGGGGATGTTGATTGAGAAGAAACAGCACCTCCTGCTGGTGGCGGTGCAGAGGCACTTTGTGGCCAGACACTTCTGTCTGAGGGTCTTGAAGGAGATGAGGTTGTCCAAGCTCAAGGTGCTGTCTCAGAGTGACTTCAGGGCCCTGCTGGCTCTAGAGGACCACACCCAGACCACAGTCAGACCAACGCTCCCCAAAGCCCGGCATCAGGTCCAGTCACACATTTACTAACATTACATTATTATACATTCTACAAAGTGAGAAGATGAGGCTTGCTTTGACTAGTGTTTCTCAATGCATTCCTGGAGAGGGATGCAAATAGTTAAAGCCCAGTAGAAACATGCCTGATTCAACTGATCAACTAATCACCAAACCCTTGATTGGTTGAATCAAGTGTTTGTGCAGAGCTAGAACAAAAATGTGCACACTGTGATTCCCCCTAGAAATGAGGAGAAACTACTTTAAAGGCATACAGTATATAGAGACCCCTACCTGTCCTTCTTGCTCCATCTACAGCTCTTTTTTAGACTATCAATATGTCACCTTGTCACTGTGGTCTGTCAATCACCTCCCTCTGTGTCTTGGACTGCCCACAGGAATCCAGTGCCAGTGTTGCCGAGAGGCACCTGGGCCTGGAGACACTGCTGATTGGCCACAGCTTCCAGCAGGAGTTCCTGTCGGAGCTAGAGACGGGAGCGGAGCTCCTGCAGGCCAACGCCCAGCAGCTGGTGGGCCACGCCCTCAGCCAGAGCCTCTGGCAGCAGATGGACCAGGCCCCTCCCACTAGGCCCCAGCCTGACAACGGCAGGAAGGTAATGGAGCGACTGGCCTCATTCATAAACAACCTCTAGGCCCTACCCCCTAAGACAGACATGGGCAAACTAGGGCTAATGTGATCATTTTAGATTATGTCGAAAACCAAGTATAAATTATGGTGGATCAATGCCAGTGGAGGCGGCTTAGGGGAGGACGGCTCATAGTAATGTCTGGAATGGAGTCAATAGAATGGTGTCAACCACATGAAAACCACATTTGATACCATTCCATTGACTCCATTCCAGCCACTATTATGAGCCATCCTCCCCTCACCAGCATCCACTGACCTTGGCCTATGTATTATTTTTAAATAGCCCCCCCCCCTCCTTTTTTTAATCTATTTTCTATCTATTCTAATTGTTATTTATTTGGGTATGGGTAGAGCCAGTTGACGGAGGTAGCGTCAGAGAGTGTCTACGTGACCCGGGATTCCCTCAGTGCTATGGTCACCAGCTACTACTCTCAGATCCAGGACATCACCAAGGGCCTTCAGCAGCAACACCCTAACAAGGCCAGAGGTGAGATGAGCAGGTGGCGATTTTGGTCCGTTAGTGCTAATTCTATAGTAAAACTACAGATACTATGAATGTGTGAGGGACCTTACAATCTGTTCACTGAAAAACGACACTAGAAAGTCATCGGTTCTACTGGCAGAATCGTGGGCTGTGTATGTGCAATGTTGCCATTGATTGGTGCATTGTTTTTTTGCAGGGAGCTGTGCGCTATCTCAAACCTTCACTCAAACCTTCACTTTTTCAAATCTTCAATTGATTGAATTGGGGGCCTAAGTTAGTAATACAACTATCACTGTGGTGTTGTGTCTGTCCCCTCCCCAGAGGAGTGTGAACGACGAGAGAGCAGCTCTCAGATGAACAAGGCCATGCTAAAGGAGCTGGCCAACTGGGGGAGGAAGCCCATGTCCACCGAGTTTCATCAGAGGTACTGTTTACTTTCTCGACTAACTAATTGACTGTTATTGATCCTATACATTTTATTCCCTGCCGTTCTCTCCTATGACTTGGCATGGCAACTAATGAACACGGCATGAAGTTGTCTACAGCAAATTCTGTATGTACAAACCTGGGTTCAAATTGAGTGTTTGATTGAGCCTGCCTGGAGTGCCAGATGGATGGGTTTTTGCACTTTTGTGACTATTTCATTTGTTCTTTTGAGCCCAGGCAGGCTCAATCAAGTGCAGCTAAAGTATGAAAGAAAACAAATACTATATGAACCCATGTCTAATATTGTAACGGTGTTATACAGAGAAGCGCTCACTCTTTTTCGTTGTACACCACCCACCATGTTAATAGGGTTGAACTGCAGAAGAAGAGGATGTTGGAACAGTATGACTTGGAGCAGGAGGTTGCATGTGAAACTCTGAGGAGAAGGAAGTTAGCCCAGGAACAAACCATGGAGCGAATCAAAGGACAGTTACAGGTAACAGCCACCTTGTAAATGCTAATTCACAATGGTTCATCATTATGATCATGTTGATGTGAAAGCAGAGAATAGTTCAGTTTTAACTTCCATGAATCCATGGGAGAGTTGGCAAACATTTCTTCAGTCTTATGTGTAAATATTACTACATAGTTTGTTCAGCTAATATAAGTAAATTCAGGGATAATGCCTGTTGTTCATGATTTATATATTAAAGATTGTTTGAATAAATATTTTATGAAATAAAAATACATTTGTATTCATTTTGTATATTGTATTTCTGTGTTTGCTCCATCAGGAGGCAGAAGAGGCCTTCATAGCTAAACTATCTGCCTTAGCTCGGATCCCATTACCCGGCAAAGAGCTCAACACTGACGATGACATCATAGGTAAAGATTTTCAAGGGCTGTATCTGAAATGGCACACTAGCAGTATTAGTAGTAATAGTACTAGTGACCAGGGCTTTGAAATGACACCCTTTTCCCAGTATAATGCATTCCTTTTGACCAGAGCAGAAGTAGTGCACTATATAGAGAATAGGGTACCATTTCGGACACATACTTGGTATACAGCCCATGATATTTGCTACTGAAAATAGAAGCTATCACAGTTTTCTTGTTTATTTTATGATTATGAATATCCTACCATACTTTTCAAATAAGAGTGTTTGTGAATATGAATTGCATCATCAATGTCACATTTTTACAGGGGATGAGGGGAGTCCAACATTGAATCCAACATTGTGGAAGAGGCGAGAGAGGCGGGAGCATGAAACTCTGCTCACCAATCCAACACTTTTATTTTCATGACAGGGAGTGTGCAACTGCGCACTTTAGGAGAAGGGTAGATGATTGGAACACAACTATGTTTATTACCACCTGCTCTGCAACGCTTGCAGTTAGCCACCGATTCCTTCCAAACCCCTCATTGATGAGGTGAGATTTCCGACTTGTTGTGTAATGTTCATGTGTAATGAGAATTTCGTTATCAATGTTCATAAACTTCAATTAATCTACTCAGTCTGCAAGCCAGAGTTTGTAAGATTCTGGTTGAATGAAACAGACAAGAGTCTGTTTATTCACCAGAGTACTCTAAAATCAAAAATGCAAACCCAGTCTTTATAACACACACAAACAAGTTCAAATCTTAAGCTACGCCTTGCTCAGACAGTCGGTGGTTTTCCATGACACAGATACATTGTTTAATCTGCAACATGTTTCATCATTTTCTGCAAGCCTAACAGTTTCTCTCCTCGACGGGTGGAGACAGAATGTCCTGTAAGGAACACAGTATTACAACTTGTCTGTCGATAGCTCCTCTTATAATTTGTTTCCCACGTGCATCCTGCTTACATACTAAAGAGGAACAAAAGGTCCTTGTTCTAATTCTGTCACGCGGGACTAGGTGGGTGCAGGAATCAGGCGCAGAGAGAGTTCCACGGGGGGTATAGTGCTCTTTAATAAGGCACACACAAAATATAAGCCCAACAAATACAGGGCGCGGACATATAACGTGACAACCCAAAAACCACAGGGTGTCAAGTGAAAGAAAGAAAATACACCTCAGCCTACAATGCACACACGTAACAAAATAAAGACAATCCCGCACAAAAAAAGGGCGGGTCTACCTACTAAATACAGGGACGCTCATTAACCGAAAACAACAGAAACACAGGTGAAACTAATAAGAAAAAAACAACCAGACAAATGAAAAAGGGATCGGTGGCGGCTAGTAGGACGGTGACGACGACCGCCGAGCACCGCCAGAACAGGCAGGGGAGCGAACTTCGGTGGAAGTCGTGACAAATTCTGACTAAAACTACACACATCATCAGATTATAGTTTTATGATTCTAATAAATTTCATACAATTATATGGTTTCAGGGTGGAATATTTTTTGTCATTATCTTAACATTACCTTAAACATATAAATATTTTAGTCATTATCTTACAATCCCTTAAACATATAAACACATATAAACATAGTCATTATCTTACAATACCTTAAACATATAAATCATATGAATTTCTATCATATCATCATGTCAAATGGCCAATGATCACCAATACATTTTATCTATAATTTACCTTCATATGACAAGGATTGAAAAGGATTTGCCAGTTCATTGTCGACTTGATTCATGATGATGACCGGTTGTCTAGCTTGCTAGCTACGATTTTGACCTGATCAGTCCAATCAAAGCTACAGTATATATAACGTACGGCCCAATACATCACTGGGGCCACGCTTCCTGCCGTCCAGGACCTAAACTCAGCAAAAAAAGAAACGTCCTCTCACTGTCAACTGCATTGATTTTCAGCAAACTTAACATGTGTAAATATTTGTATGAACATAACAAGATTCAACAACTGACACAAACTGAACAAGTTCCACAGACATGTGACTAACAGAAATGGAATTATGTGTCCCTGAACAAAGGGGAGGTCAAAATCAAAAGTAACAGTCAGTATCTGGTGTGGCCACCAGCTGCATTAAGTACTGCAGTGCATCTCCTCCTCATGGACTGCACCAGATTTGCCAGTTCTTGCTGTGAGATGTTACCCCACACTTCCACCAAGGCACCTGCAAGTTCTCTGACATTTCTGGGGGAAGGGCCCTAGCCCTCACCCTCTGATCCAACAGGTCCCAGACGTGCTCAATGGGATTGAGATCCGGGCTCTTTGCTGGCCATGGCAGAACACTGACATTCCAGTCTTGCAGGAAATCACACACAGAACGAGCGGTATGGCTGGTGGCATTGTCATGCTTGAGGGTCATATCAGGATGAGCCTACAGGAAGGGCACCACATGAGGGAGGAGGATGTCTTCCCTGTAACGCACAGTGTTGAGATTGCCTGCAATGACAACAAGCTCAGTCCAATGATGCTGTGACACTCCGCCCCAGACCATGACGGACCCTCCACCTCCAAATCGATCCCGCTCCAGAGTACAGGCCTCGGAGTAACGCTCATTCCTTCGACGATAAACGCGAATCCGACCATCACCCCTGGTGAGACAATACCGTGACTCGTCAGCGAAGAGCACTTTTTGCCAGTCCTGTCTGGTCCTGCGATGGTGGGTTTGTGCCCATAGGTGACGTTGTTGCCGGTGATGTCTGGTGAGGACCTGCCTTACAACAGGCCTACAAGCCCTCAGTCCAGCCTCTCAGCCTATTGCGGACAGTATGAGTACTGATGGAGGGATTGTGCGTTCCTGGTGTAACTCGGGCAGTTGTTGTTGCCATCCTGTACCTGTCCCGCAGGTGTGATGTTTGGATGTACCGATCCTGTGCAGGTGTTACACGTGGTATGCCACTGCGAAGACGATCAGCTGTCCGTCCTGTCTCCCTGTAGCCTTGTCTTAGGCGTCTCACAGTACGGGCATTGCAATTTATTGCCCTGGCCACATCTGCAGTCCTCCTGCTTCCTTGCAGCATGCCTAAGGCATGTTCACGCAGATGAGCAGGGACCCTGGGCATCTTTCTTTGGTGTTTTTCAGAGTCAGTAGAAAGGCCTCTTTAGTGTCCTAAGTTTTCATAACTGACCTTAATTGCCTACCGCCTGTAAGCTGTTAGTGTCTTATCGACCGTTCCACAGGTACATGTTCATTAATTGTTTATGGTTCATTGAACAAGCATCGGAAACAGTGTTTAAACCCTTTACAATGAAGATCTGTGAAGTTATTTGGAATTTTACAAACTATCTTTGAAAGACAGGGTCCTGAAAAAGGGACATTTATTTTTTTGCTGAGTTTATATACTAGGCGGTGTCAGTGGAAGGCCCAAAAAATTGTCAAAAACTCCAGTCACCCAAGTCATAGACTGTTCTCTCTGCTGCCGCACGGCAAGCAGTGCCGGAGCTCCAAGTCTAGATCCAAATGAATCAAATGGACACTCGGACTAACAATTAATCAAATGGCCACCCGGCCACCTACATGTACAAATGACCTCGACTAACATGTACCCCTTGTGGTGGTTCATTTCTTTACTATCAAATGAGGAGAGACAAACTTATCACACAAGTCAGAGTTATACTTAAACTAAACCTTTAATAGTGAGAGCTTTGCAAGAGTGATGGCTGGTCGACAAATCACCGTCTCTTTGATGATTCGTTGAGAGCCCCGAGACAAAGGTACAAAGGTCTTTTATAGCCAAGATACACCCCTTCAACCTACATGAACAACAGGTACATAGAATGGGTCACAAGGTTAAGAATTGTATGAAAGATACCTATAATACATATGTAACGGATGTGAAATGGCTAGCTAGTTAGCGGGTGCGCGCTAGTAGCATTTCAATCAGTTACGTCACTTGCTCTGAGACTTAAGTAGTGTTGCCCCTTGCTTTGCAAGGGCCGTGGCTTTTGTGGAGCGATGGGTAACGCTGCTTCGTGGGTGACTGTTGTCGATGTGTGCAGAGGGTCCCTGGTTCGCGCCCGTGTCGGGGCGAGGGGACGGTTTAAAGTTATACTGTTACATTGATGCTGTTGACCCGGATCACTGGTTGCTGCGGAAAAGGAGGAGGTTGAAAGGGGGGTGAGTGTAACGGATGTGAAATGGCTAGCTAGTTAGCGGGTGCGCGCTAGTAGCATTTCAATCAGTTACGTCACTTGCTCTGAGACTTAAGTAGTGTTGCCCCTTGCTTTGCAAGGGCCGTGGCTTTTGTGGAGCGATGGGTAACGCTGCTTCGTGGGTGACTGTTGTCGATGTGTGCAGAGGGTCCCTGGTTCGCGCCCGTGTCGGGGCGAGGGGACGGTTTAAAGTTATACTGTTACACATAGCAGACAGTATCTGCTGTGTCAACAGTTTTCATTGTATCACCAGTGTCTGGCCCTCCGACTCCAAAGTGGAACCATCTCTCCCTGGTACGGTATAGAACAGAAACATTAAGTCATGCTCTGGAATGCTCTTTAGGTTTTATCACCCAAAAGACATCATAAATCTCCTGTCCATGTTATCTCCCAGAGGCCCATCCTCAGTAGAACACACACACACAATAGTTAACAGAATACTCTATTCTGTTGAATAAAAGATCCATTTGATGCAATAAAAGCATTATAACATAATCTTGCAATTTTGCCACCATACCCTGCTCACAGACTCGGTACCCCCTGTTTATAGCCTCGTTATTGTTATGTAATCTTATTGGGTTACTTTTTTTTATATATTTTTTTTTACGTTAGTGTATTTAGCAAATCTGTTCTTAACTCTAGTTCTTCAACTGCTTTGTTGGTTAAGGGTTTGTAAGTAAGCATTTTACGGTAAGGTTGTATTCGGCGTATGTGACAAATAAAATTTTATTTGATTTTATCTGTGGCTAATGACCTTGAGCCTTCTTGGATGGGTACTTCTAATGTATTTATTAACTCAATTTTTTTTTTATATATATATTTTTTTACATTGTTTGGAAACTGATGTGACACTTATTAATGCCAAAATAACATGCAAAACCGCTAAACAGGTGGAGCTCAAAACAGGCTCTGCCCCACCTGCCCTGAATGACGGGTCGCCACTGGAGGGGAAACCAATCCATAAAGTCAGATACTGTATCTACCCTATCTTTGATAATAGCAGAGCAACAACCAAATCAGGGCAATAGCAGGGGTCAGATCGCTAACCCATCTTTGACTCTTATTTACTATTGCTATATATTTATATCTTAACTGTCAATCGGACGCCTGCTGGTCTCCTGCCACTGCCAATAAGCGAGTTTCTCATAGAATGGATAGTAAAGTATCTATTCTATTATTTCCATATCACCTGTATCAAGGCATTATAATTACCTGAAAGAATGGATGTGATCTGACAGGAAAGCGATTGATGCTCGCATAATTTCAGTAGCAGTTCATTTTATCCTTCATTTGCAGGCTGAGCAAGTAGACTATACAGGGTTCATACAGACATTGGCAAGTCAAATTCAAGTACTTTCAAGCACTTCATTGTAATTTTCAAGGACATACATTTTACATGTAATTGTTGTAATAGCCTTTAGACAAAAACAATGATGGAATTTTTTTTAAGAATAATGCATTTTTGGGGGGCCTACCCAATGGCATTATGCATTGACATTGTTTTTACATTCTAAAATATGTCAAAATAATATGGCCATTGCCTGACTAAATAGATAGCATGCTCCCGACACAAACGCATTAATGAAGTCTGTCCAAGTGGTAGATAGTCAGTCTTGCTATTTGAGATGTTGAGGAGTTATTAAGGGGTTTTGTATCATGTTTTAAAATGATAAACTGACCAAAAACCGGGTTCCCTTTGTAATGGAACGCGTTGTATGGAAAACCAAGTTGAAGCCAACATTCGATGTTGTCTTGCTCATAACGTACACATGATTTTACCGTAACACCATTCAATTGGAGCAGCGGGAAACAAAATAAAGTGCTTTCATTAAAAAATATATATAACAAATTAAATCCTAGTAGAATTATATTCGAGCAGTAGAAGCTCTAAATCAGACACCATAACCTCAATGACTTTTCAAGGACCAAATTAGCCTAGAGGAATTGTCTGATTTTCAAGGTACACTCTAAAAATTAGGGCTTCAACCAGGGTTCTTAAAAGATCCTCAAAGTTCATTGAAGAACCTTAGGGTTCTTGGCACTGAAAAAATGCCCCCAAAAGGTTATTCCAAGAACCCCATAGGAGGTGCGGTTCATCGAGGAACTTCCTTAGTTGGGGGTTCTTGCAGGAACCTAACTGCCCGACTGAAACATTTGGATTTGAAATGATAGCAGGTGCAGGCACTTAACTGAAAAATGTAAAGATCTCAATGTAAGGTAAGGTTTCTCCCTTGTGTGATCTAAATTGATATTGTTTTATGATGATACCATCTATTTTTTTCATATTTGTACAAATGGCAGTGTTGTTGGACACTGTCTCCCTTTTAAACTCATTTCTAAAACAGAAAATGGACGCAATTCAATGGATATCAATCAACAAAGCGGTGAGAATATGTTAAAGGCTATAGCTGCATTGGGTGCAGATGACTGAAGTGCTCACTTTTGTGTGTGTCTGAGTCTGCAGGTATACTGACCAGGAGGCACACGAAGGTATGTATAATTGGTATTGGTATGTTGTGCAGATGACATGCATCATCTATAGTTCCTTTTGGTTTCTATAAAACCTTATAGGACTCAGTCACAGCAGCCATCTTCCTCCTCCCTTATCTACACAATGGAAAACCCAGAGTCCTCTACATTATGGACAAGGTATTTGTATTAAAAAACATTATCAAAAGTGAAGTTTTTTTTATTCACATTTACCACAAAAGCCAAGGTATGAATACTGCCATGTGCACATACTGGTACATATCATAACTTGGAACATCCTTCCTACTGCTTTTCTACTCCTACCACTGTCGGTATTCTCTCCACCAACAACCAGCTGTTTGAGAGCTGCACACTCTCTGCATGACAGATAATCTATGAGGCACTGTAACTAGCTTGCTTACAATTTGTGATGATGAGTGAGTGTGTTGTACACCAGAAGTCCATTCACTTCCAATGAAATGCTGCATTTGCCTTACAGCATTGCGTTGCAGAGGCAGTTAGTTGTACGGTGTCAAATCAGATTCAAAAGTTGATCGCGCACGCCATTGAAACATCATTGTTCGAGTAAATGTGAGAGCTTGCAAGTGTGACTTTGACAGAGTAGAACATCTAGCTTTCTTGAGATTGCATGAGTAAATGTGAGAGCTTGCAAGTGTCACTTTGACAGAGTAGAACATCAAGCTTTCTTGAGATGAATAGAGGTGTGCCCCAGGGTTCCATTTTAGCTCCTGTGTTGTTCTCAATTTGTATTAATGATTTGGGAAATGGGATGCAACCGGCAAAGTTACATCTATATGCAGATGATACAGTTATATATTCATGTGCTCCTTCTCTGGTTCAGGCTATTGAAGAGCTCCAGACTGCTTTTCAGTCACTGCAGGCCTCCCTTTATGGTCTCAAACTGGTCTTGAATGTACAAAAAAATTAATTCATGACCTTTACCAGAGCTAAAACTCTGCCAGAGAACGTTAGCATTGTCACATCTGATGGCTTATCCATTGAAAAAATGTAATCCTACAAATACCTAGGTATTTGGTTGGATGACAAGTTGTCCTTTAAAGTTCATGTGGATAATCTTGTGACAAAGCTTAAATTGAAATTGGGTTTTTATTTTCGTAATAAGGCTTGCTTCCCGCTAATGGCTAGAAAGAAGCTTGTTCAGGCCACATTTCTCTCTGTAATTGATTATGGTGACTTGTTGCATATGCATGCAACCACCTCCGTTTTACAGAGACTGGACTGTTTATCATGCATCCTTGCGCTTTATTACAAATGCCAGGTCATTCACCCACTATTGCACATTGTACCAAATGGTAGGTTCGTCCTCACTTTATATGCGCAGAAAGATTAATTTGTATGTGTCACGTTCCTGACCTGTTTTCTGTTGTTTTTGTATGTGTTTAGTTGGTCAGGGCGTGAGTTGGGGCGGGCATTCTATGTTATGTGTTTCTATGTTGGGTTAAATGTGTTGCCTGATATGGTTCTCAATTAGAGGCAGGTGTTTGACATTTCCTCTGATTGAGAACCGTATTAAGGTAGGCTGTTCTCACTGTTTGTTTGTGGGTGATTGTTCCTGTGTCTGTGTCTACCTGCACCACACGGGACTGTTTTGTTTGTTTGTTCGTTTGGCTAGTCTTTCCTGTTCGTGCGTTCTTCGTGTCTATGTAAGTTCTCAAGTTCAGGTCTGTCTACGTCATTTTGTTGTTTTGTTTCTATTCAAGTGTTCTTCGTATGTTCATCTTTGCTTTAATAAATATTCATTATGTCTACATACCTCGCTGCGTGTTGGTCCGATCCATGCTCCTCCTCTTCTGATGAGGAGGAATATGACGAATGTTACAGTATGTGTTCATCTACAATGTATTTTTGGGTAAACTCCCTCTTTACCTCTGTAGTCTGGTCTCGTTCACCACCAGCAGTTACCATACAAGGTCTGCTAGATGGTTGCTACTTAAAGTCCCCAGGACATTCACAGTATTAGGCAAGACTGCCTTCTCGTCTTGTGCACCAGACGCATTAAATAATCTACAATCCATGCTTCATCTAGATATGTTAGTGCCACTGAATGAATTAAAAATATTGATGAGATACTCTGTTACAGAGGAGTGTAAATGCTTTTTTTTAGGCTGGATAATGTTGTATAGTATTGTATGTTTTAATTATGTATTCTATTGATTGTTGCTGCCTTATTGGCCAGGTCTCCCTTGAAAAAGAGACTGGGTCTCAATGGGCCTTTCCTGGTTAAATAAAGATTAAATACATTTTTTAAATTGTCACAGATAAAAAAGAAAAATGTCTTTAGCAGTAGGTCTACACTCTACAAATAAAAGTTTCCTGGAGTATCCTTTAGGGGTTCTTCAAATTGAAACAGTGGGGGAACCCCTATAAGTTCTTTGAAGAAGAACTCCTTTTAATGGATCCTCGAAGAACCTTTTGGGGTTAATTATGATTTTAGCAGTAAAGCAGAATTAAAAAAATCGAAATATGAGGTAAACTACCAGCAGAGCAACAAGTCCATTGGGTATATCCTCTGGCGTGTTAATGTGTTGATGTTCTCCATATCCATAGCCAGAAGGATTTTGCAGTGCATGGTGATCAAACAGGTTTCCTGTTTTATTCATCAGAGGTGTAGGGAGGGTGAAGTCTGTGAATCCCCAAAAAATAATTATACAGATGATTAACAAAACATGCACACAACAGTATTCATACCTTGGTTTTTGTGGTAAATGTGAATTTAAAAAAAACTTGATCATGGTTTTCATACACATACCTTGTCCATAATGTAGATGCCTATGGGATTTTCATTGAAGAGGTAAAGGAGAAGGATGGTACATGTGATCTGCATAACATACCGATACCAATTGTCATACCTGTGTATGCCTCCTCGTCTGTATACCTGCAGACATAGAACAGTTCAGTCATCTGCACCAAATACAGCTAGCCTTCAACATATTCGTATACCGTACATATTCTTACCTCTTTGTTGATTGATATCTATTGAATTGTGTCAATTTTCTGTTTTAGAAAGATTTGAACAAATATCAAAAGATAGATGGCATCATAAAACATTTTAGATCATACAAGGGACTTTTAAATTGAGGAGATCTTTAAATGTTTCAGTTAAGTGCCTGCACCTGCTGTCCTTTCAAATTCAAATGTTTCAGTTGGGCAGTTGGGTTCCTGCAAGAACCCCCACCAACTAAGGAGGTTCCTCAATGAAACCCACCTCCTATGGAGTTCTCGGGAAGAACCTTTCGGGGGCAATTTTCAGTGCCAAGAACCCTAGGGTTCTTCAAAGAACTTTGAGAATCTTAGAAGAACCCTTGTTGAACCCCACATTCTTTGAGTGTACATATAGAACTGTTAGCAAAGAAACGTGATTCAAATGCGCTTTTTATTTTATTTCAACCAGCAATAGTCACTTGTCATTGTAAAGATTTCGCTCTCAATTTCTCAAATTGCTCTCTCTTAAGTCTTGGCACCTTTGGATTTCAGGCTGATGGGGGTGGGCGTAAAGGTGGGTGCGTGTTTAGAAACCTTAGATGGGTCACTTTCACTGGAGTGATGGACAAACTCACAAATTCCCACCATTGGCCAGTCCAATGTTTTGATTGCCTATTACGAGCCTTCTGTTAGCGATGCACTGCAGAGACTTCTGTTCAGCTTCATAGACAAGTATTCATAGCGTGGTCGTTAATATTTAAACATCATTTTTCCCCGCATAGGTATTTCATTTGGAACAATAATTACATTTTGTATACAAGCAAGTCTTTGTTTTTTACGAACTGGTTCAATAATCATATCCTGCTGGTGAGTCAACTTTTTAATGCAGAAGGATTGTTACTCAATTATTATTTTAATCTCTTTACAATATCCCTGTAACACCTAGAGTTCGCCATAGTCTTTGATGATATTCCATCTGGAACTCTCATGTTGTTTAGAGGTGTAGCCAGATCTCACCTTCTTGACCTACCCTCACTTAATCCAGTTGACTCTCCAACAGGGAAAATATGTTTCTCCTCGCTCCCTCAGAACAACAGATCTATACGCGCTTTATTTCAAAGGGATATTGTAGCCATTCCTTATGTCACAAGTTACTGGAATATTGGTCACTAATATCACTAATATACTTGCTTGTTAACAAGGTCAAAGAGGTCTCTTTCAGAATGATCCTTAAGTATTACCCTGCGAATCATTACCTGAAGAAACTCAAAAAAGACATTAACATTAATTGTACTTTTTGTGTTGAGCATCCAGAAACAGTTTCACATTTATTTTGGCATTGTCTACATGTAAAACAATTGTGGAAAGATATTCAGTTTTATAATTGTTAATATTCTTGATGACTTTTGTTTGTTATGGGAGAATGATGTGCTGCTCGGTTTTCTTAACCATAATACAGATAAAGAAAAACAATTTTACCTCATAAATCTAATTGTGCTATTGGCAAATTTTCATTTTCATAATTGTAAATTCACTAATAAAAAAACACTCTTCCGTGTTTTCTATAAGGAATTTGAGCAGTACATTAAGACCATTCTACATTCTTTGAATAAGAAAGCTGTTAAAACAATCAAAATGTGTGTTTATTTTAAGGTCTTTGTATAATCTTTAATTTGTTGTACCCCCTAGCATGTTATCATTGTCTATTTATGTACTTACTGTATGTATACAGACTTTTCTACATTGGTAATAAAAATTACAAATAAAAAACAATAATGTATAAAAATTAACAAAAAAAGAATAATAATAAATTAAAAAAATTAAAAAAGAGACTTCTGTTTAGCTAGCTAGCCAACTTGAGCAGTAAGTGCCGAACGACTTGGGAAACCAAGCAGCTTAAAAACCAAATTAATTTGGAAATAGATTTCAATAGGTATACTACGCCTTGAGTCGAGTGTAATCCACTTGCTAGTTAGCTACCTTGTTAGCCAGCAGACAATCAGCTCTAGCAAACACCATAAAACGAGTCCACTAATATCAAGAATGCGGCAATATTTAGGGACACACACACCCACAGCACATGGGGATTTTGAATTATATGAAGACACAAAGTGGAAAATCTGCTACAATTCATCCAGTACATAACCAGTCCAAAATTAAGCAATAATGCTCGAGGGGGTGTGGTATATGGCCAATGGATACAGCCCTTAGTCGTGGCATACTGGCAATATACCACAAACCCCAGAGGTGTCTTATTGCTATAATAAACTGGTTACCAACGTAATTAGAGCATTAAAAATACATGTTTTTTCATAACCATGCTATACAGTCTGATATACCACAGCTGTCAGCCAATCAGCATTCAGGTGGTTTGAGCCCAGTTTATAATAATAGATTATACAACGAGTGGTCCTAATCCTGAATGCTGATTGGTTAAAACAACATTCGTTTGTGTGTATTCCACAAGTTACCACCAGCTAAATCTATGACATTAAAATGCCTATTTACTCTGTTCCATCTGACTGCGCAATCCACCGTCTCATCAGCTCAGCCAGGCAATTTATACACTTGCTCTCCACTATACAAAGCATCTAGACATTCTCACATTTCTTTTAGACTAACATTTAGTTTTCAACAGCAGAGATTTGTACAAACCTTTTTTGCGTCTCTCTGACATTTGCAACATTGTTTCAATATTCAAATTCAATCTCCAGCTGTCCCATAGTAATGGA